>NC_046298.1:25064344-25221844 GCF_004115265.2 Rhinolophus ferrumequinum
ACATTCCACTTAGCTCATTCTTTTGCTGTGTCTGAAATTGAATCCCCAGGGGCCACAACTGGGTTTAACATTTCTTGGGGTGTTTATTTAACCTGTAAAAGTCTGCATCATTTTTTTTTTTTTTTTTTGCTGGGGGTGATGGGGGAGCATGTTACAATTTGATTTACAAATCTTCACTGTAACTCAACTGATGGTTGCTACTGTTACTCATAGAATCTTTTAAAGCACACTTCTGAGTTCTCAGGTTTGAAATTATGTATCTGATTCTCGGGTTCCTTGAGTCATTGTGGGCTGCTCTTATCGCCAAAGCATAAATAACTCTGTCTTTATTGATCAAGCAGGACCAAATCAACTTTTTCCTTCCTCCTTATGTCCCTTTTTTAGGGAATAGTGTATTGTAAAACTTGGCTGTGTGATGGCCTGTAGAGCACCTGTCATTGGGAAAATAGCATTGACTCAGATGTATCCATTCAGGTGTGTGCAAAAGGCTAACATCTTCCTACATGCAGGACCTTGGGCAAACAAAGACTTCTGTCCTCGTGGCCATGGATTGTTGTGTACCGGCAGAGAGAACGTTTGTACATGACGCAGCGATAGAAAGTATTAAATAATGTAGGAATGGACACACCCCAGACAGAACGGGAGGTGCTGCACCTCAGAAGCTGATGTTCAGTAAACACGCGGGGCAAGCTGGGGTTGGGTTGTTGCCAGTTAGTGATCGGCATTCAGAATATGGCAATGGGTGCTTTTAGAGGCTACTAATGGCACCCTGGCATCCCCACCCGTTGGGGTGGTATCACTGCTAGCCCGGTGCCCTGGTGGGGACTAGAAGGTCAGGGAACCTGGGAAACAGCTGCATCCCCGGTCCCATGCAGCTGTCTACTGGCAGTGAGTCAGCGCATCGCGTGTCCTCTGGTGGTATCTGCTTCGTGTCAGCTGCACTGTCATCAACCTTGTAAAAGGTCTGGGGAAAGAGTTTAGGAACTTCCAATGAGGGAGATGGTGCTGAATTTTCAAATGAGGAGCAAAGATTCTTAGAGGAAGGAAGCGTCTTCTTAGTAGCCCTTGGGAGATGGAAAGCGTAGCTGGGACAGAGTGAGGGATCCTGGTAGATCCATTGAAGTGGAAAACTAACAGAAGACAAGAAAGCACTGCGTCCGTGTCTGAGCAGGGATCAGAAAGAAGTGCGATAAAAATGTCATGAATGTCTCTACTGTCCAGAAAGCCCCAGTCGTATCATCACTGTGGGTGAGTTTTCTCCTGTTCTGGTTTCTTATTGTTACACTCCAGCCCTGCCGCTTGCTGCTGCACAGGGTGTGCACTGAACAACTCGGGGACACCGTTCAGACAGACCCCTAGCTGTGTTCAGCCTCTAGGCCCACCGTAGCATGCATTCCTGTTCTCCGGTATTTCATGGATAAGAAAAGATGTCATGGCAGACAGTCCTGCACTTGAATTCTGGCTCCTCCCGTTGCTGGCGAAACATTTCTGAAGCTTAATTTTCTCTTCTGTACCATGCTGATGAGGTTGCCTACCTTCTGGGTTGCTATGATGATTAAAATAGAATATTGACATACCAAGAGATATCAACAATGTATCCTCAGATGGAAATCATATGAAAGCCCCAAGCAAGGAAAAAGCATAGGCCTTTCTCACTTCGTATTTTCAAGTTCTGTGTGGTCAAATGAACAGGCATTTGTTGAATACTCTCTATGTCCCAAATCTCACAGTCAGTTTTATGCGTATATGACAACAAAACCGTGGGACTCCACCTCTTCCGTTACAACACTTATAAGTAGGTCGTGAAACTATCCAAGAAAGGGTCTTTTGATTGATCAGAAAACTCAGGGAGTCTTTTCTACCTATCGTCAGCAATTGCCCAAAGAATTACACAGAAACTAAATGTTTTTACAAATTGAGGTGAGGAGCCATTGTTTTGGTCATTGGAGTGATCCAGGGAGGGTCCCCAGGAAATGTGGGATTTGAGGTGGCTCTTGGAAGGACTGAGCACAGCCAGCATGAGTCCTGGAGACATGACGAAATGTCCTGTAATCTCTACAAGGTTGTTTACGTGTTCTCTCTGCAAGTAGATTTAAAACTTTTTTTCTTTTCAGTTGTTTTCCTAGAACTCAGAGCAAGGCACATCATAAACAAGTCCATGCATATATATATATTTTTTTAATCAAAGTTTATTGGGGTGACAATTGTTAGTAAAATTACATAGATTTCAGGTGTACGATTCTGTATTACATCATCTATAAATCCCATTGTGTGTTCACCACCCAGAGTCAGTTCTCCTTCCATCACCATATATTGGATCCGCTTTTACCCTCATCTACCACCCCCCATCCCCTCCTGCCCTCTGGGAACCACTAACCTATTGTCTGTCTCTATGAGTTTTTGTTTCTTCATTTGTTTGTTTTGTTCTTTTCATGTTTTCGGTTTTATATACCGCATATCAGTGAAATCACATGGTTCTCTACTTTTTCTGTCTGACTTATTTCGCTCAGCCTAATCCATGCATATTTTACTTGACTTCAGTTAGATTCAGCAGTTTTGTGTGAATCACATGTCAGGAGCAAGGTGCTCTGTGAGTCGCCCCCGACGTGTGGAGATGAATGAGGTCCTCTTGCCGTAGTCCCACTTGGTGTAGTTGATACACAGATACACAAATGACTCATCCTGGGGATGTGATCAGGGCCATTAGAGACACACAAACCACTATTGTTTTTCTCTGGTTTAAAATTCAGTTTCATTGTAAATATAGTAAAACTCACCCCTTTTATTGTACAGTTCTGTGAGTTGTGACAAACACATAGTTATGGAATCACCGCACGTATAGTTCCATCACCCCAAATTTCACCTGCACCCTTTTGTAGTGACTCCTCCCTCTTTCACCCAGGCCATGGCAACCGTCGGTTTGTTTCTGTCCCCAGAGTTTCTCCTTCTCCAGAATGTTGTATAAATGGAAGTATTCTGTCTGTAGCTTTCTGAATTTGGCTTATTTCACAAAGCATGGTGCATTTATTGGTTATCTGCTGCTGTTACATTATCCCCCAAACTTAGTGACTTAAAACAGCAAACATTTATTACCTCATTCTATTAGTTTCTCTTGCTCTTGTAATAAGTTACCACACGTGTTGGCTTACAACACATACGGAAGGCGTAGGGATATGTTCGCTGACCAGCTTTTATTATACATACACATTTTTAATTATATATACACATTTTTTATTAACATAAGAAAAGGTATAATACTATGATACCTAAATCTGCTAATTGGATAGGTAGGAAATGATCTTATTTAAATTTTTGCCAGAAGTGGAGTTGAACATCGTTACATCTTATACTGGTCATCTGTAATCTAGTTTATAAATTGAAAAAAAAAGTCTTTGTCAATATTTCTGCTGTACTCATAGAATGTTTTTAACTTGACCCCAGTATTCATGGTGAGCCAAGCAAGGGAGAAAGCAGAGGAGGTCAGGCCAGGTGTGGGCTATCACAGAGACCAAAGCTAACCACACCAGAACCAGAAACATGGAGTCACAGTGGCTGTCTTAGTTTGGGTTCCCTAGTGATGGATCGAGCCTGGGATGGGGCTGCTAGCTCAGATGATCAGATGATTCGTGGGGGCAGTGTTCTCCAAGGAAGGCAATAGGTGGCAGTCAATTGGAAACTAGTTTCAGCCAGATCCCACGGGGAGCTCTGGAGAAGGACTTACACCGTAGAGTTGGTCCTCTTTTTTCGAAGAGCACCTGGGTGTGGGCCATGACTTTCCAGATACAATGACGCCCCACAGTCCACGACAATTTTCTGGAGAAGTCTCACAGCAGTTGGAAATGGGTACACTGGCCTTGTAAATCAGAACGAGACAGAACATCATAACACCCACTCCACTGGAAAGGTAAGGGACTGGACAAAATATTAGGAGTCCGTGGAAGGTCTAGAGATATTGGGGTCGGTCAGTCTTGGGGACTATGGGAGAAGATGGGATAGCAGATGTTTCCTAAATTTTATTTATATATATATATATGTCAGGTGACTGGTTAGAGAGTATCACCCATTGCAGAAATAAGGGCATCAGGAAGGGCGTAAGGCTTAAGGAGAGAAGATGGAGAGTTTAGATTTGGGGTGGGTAGGAGTGAGATTCCAGAACTCAGGAGAAATATAGGGGCTGTAGCTGTGGGTGTGAGGTTCACCTTGATAGAGGTATAGTTTAGAGTCTCTGGCTGGATGAAAATGCTATAGGGAAGAGTTTGGAGACTGAATCAAAGGAGGATGAAAATGGAACTCTGGGTAGAAGAGGAAGGGCTGGAGGAGACAGAAGGTGCGGCAGTGGGGGCATTAGGAGGAGGTCTAAGAGTAGACTGTATCATAGAAGCTGAGACAGGAAAGAGATCCAGGAATCAGGGAGGAGCGGAGTCCATTGCGACAGAGAAATCTAGGCTCAACAGAAGGGAGGTTGTTGTATTTAGTGGTGGGGAACGCCAGTGCTCTCCAAGAAGTTCCGAGAAATTCTGAATGGTGATAGGACAGAATTCATTTGGCTTGGTGATAAGATGTGAGTTTGGGCAAGGAAAGAGATTGTGAATGGGGGTGAATGTTTCAAAGTGAGAGATCATAAATGGGAAGAGAGAGGCTATTGCAACTTGAAAGAACCCCAATGTCAAGTACACGTCTTTCTCTCTTTCCCGCCCTCTTTCTCCTGTCTGTCTTCCTTTCTCCGTCTTCCTTTTCTCCACTTTCTTTCCTGCTGTTCTGATTTTCTCCTAACTGATGGTCAGAAGAATCTGATTAGTCTGATAGACAGCAAGAATACACCAGTGGAAAGGGAGAGACTGAAGAGAAAGAGAGGGGATTGTGAATGGGTGGGACTCTTGAGGGGTTGTCCACTTGAAATGAATATGATGTTAAATGTCAATTATACCGAATTTAACAACAAGGAGGGGGAGCAGGAAGAAAAAAATGTAGAGATAAGCTGTCTCCACGCCAGTAGGTGACAGCCTTTGGAATAGCACCCTCTTCTATTTATTGTCATCATTCAGGGCGCTTTTCTCTGTCATGTACGGCTTCTCTGACTACAAAGCTTGGCAGTTGTCACTTCTGTTGGTGACAAGCAGCACTCCCCACTGGTAAATCATTGGAGCCCCACCCTTCCTACCATAGAGCAGTTGTTCTCTGGCACAAAGGAATGTGTTGTCTCTAGAGGATGGAATTGCTACCTTGCAAACATCATTCTCAGTACATTCAGAGAATGCCCTGGGGCCACTCAGCAGAGAGGTAGGGGGTGCATTCTCTATGGGTAGAGTAGAACCACGAAGAACACACACACACACACACTATTGGAATCTCCATTTTTACACCACAAGACAACCTTTCCTTTCCTCACTCACCCCTCACAGACCAGAATCCACCAAAGACCAGAAAAACTTAGTCCCTGAAAGCACCCAGGAACATCAAGTTGGGAATCAGAATGATACTATTTTTGTTTCCACTCCCTCTTTATAGTTTGAACTTTCCTTTTGATATTTTGTAAATATTCATCATCTCAGAGCCTTTTCAATTGCAATGGCTTTTAGTCAAAACTGAGCAAAATGTGCCATTTGAATAATAAAAACCTCATTAAAGCCAGGCGAACGGACTTCTCCTTTTGTACAAGCCAATTAAGTGTCTTTATAATTAAAAAAAAAAGTCTAGCACTTTATAGTTTCATATTCCATAAGCCTGTTTTTAATTAATGGAGGTGACAAGTTTTAGGTACAGGGTTCGTGTTTTCCCTCTGGTGTTATGCAATTATCGTTAATGAAGGGTATTACAATTTGGTGCAACAGGAAAGGGTTTCCCAGGTCCTCTGTGGGTTCTTGCCTCCAGGCTGAAGTCTTTGGGAAGCAAGTTTCCTTGCTTGATACAGTTTGTATTTCCTTGAGAAAATGTGCAGGCAAGGATAAAGGTAACTGCAGGAGGTGTTGTTATCAAGAGGTTATGGTGTCAAAATTCCAAATGCCCAGGCCTGTCTTAAAGACAGGCAAATACTGAACAAAATCGGCTTTGAAGAATTTGATTTTCTCTTGTGGATAAAGGGAAGGGTGTAGTGACAAAGGAAGTAATGATGATTTAACCTGGCAGGTCCCTCTCTCAAGATCCTGGGGCTTTGCTCATCACTCTTCTGTTGTTGGAGTTTAAGTTGCTTCTGGTTCATATACAACTTAATAATTCTAGCTCACTTATATAGACAATTATTACTCATTCTTATGCATAACTTTTATATAAATTTTGAGTATTTCTTTAGGAAAGAATCTGGGAAACTTGTTAGTTTCCTAGAGCTGCTGTAACAAATTACCACAAATTTGGTGACTTGATACAAGAGAATTTCGTCTATCACTGTTCTGGAGGCCAGAAGTCCCAAATCAAGGTGTCAGCAGGGTTGGTTCCTTCTGGAGGCTCTGAGGGAGAGTCCATTCAGTGCCTTTCTGCTAACTTCTGTGCAGGTGGGCATCCCTGGGTTTGTAGATGTGACACTCCAGTCTCTACCTTGGCCTTCGAAGTTCCTTCTCTGTGTCTTCTGCCCCTCTCTTCTTTTGTGAGGACACTTGTCATTGGTTAGTTCCACCTTAATCCAGGATGATATCATCTCAATATCTGAATTTAATTACATTTGCAAAGACCCCTTTTCCAAATAAGGTCACGTTCACAGGTTCCCTGTGGACCTGTCTTCTAGGCTCCACCGTTTAACCCCCTATGAAGCAGTGACACATCAAGGGCATGAGAGGGGGCTGAGGGAGTGGCCTGCCCCATGTGTAGGCAGATGGGGGAGCATTGTTTGCAGAGAATTCAAAACCAATAATAAAACAGACTAAAGGTTGCTTTGCATTTTATTATCATCATGCAGCGGCAGTTCTAAACATTATCAATGATACAGTATTTCTCCCTCGAGAATGCTCCTTCAGCACTGCCCCACTCTGCACCTCACTGCTGGGAAACAGGATTACTGGATGAAATAATGTGGGTTTTTCTAATTCTATGGTACATATTTTCCACTTAAGATCCAGGGTGCAGGAATATACTCACCAGCTTTATACGAGATAATAAAAATATAATAATAATAAAAGCAAATCTGCCAATTTAATAGGTAGAAAATACCTTATTTAAAATGTTACTACCGTGTTTCCCGGAAAATAAGACCAGGTCTTATACTGTGTTTCCCTGAAAATAAAACTGGGTCTTATGTTAATTTTTGCTCCAAAAGAGGTATTAGGGCATATTTTCAGGGGATGTCTCTTTTTTTCATGTACAACAATCTACATTTGTTCAAATATAGTCATGTCATCTTCTGGAACATCGTCATGATGTATTAAATGCATCTGTCTGACTGACAATCTTAACTAGGGCTTATTTTCGGGATAGGTCTTATTTTCGGGGAAACACGGTACTAGTAGAGTCCAACATGTTCAGTCTGTACTTGTTATCTTGTAATGTAGTTTTATAAAGTTTTAAGATATCTTTGTCAATATTTTTGTTAGACTCAGAAAAAGTTTTTCTTATTGCTTTGTAAACACTCTTTATATAGTGAAAATATAGTGCACGTATTTGCCATCGTTTCTTTTTACTTTCTCTACATAACAGATTATTTCAGTTTTTAGACAGACTGTTCTTGATGCTTCTTTTATTGAATGCCAGTGTTTATTTTTTAGAAACTCATGACTCTTCCACTACAGGCTACAGTCTTCCATGAGGATGGGACAAAATCAAATTGTTGCAAAAAGTAATAGCTCTATGAAAAGTGTCTATGAAAAGACCATTGGATTAAAAAATAAATAAAAGTATAGGAACTATTCCATTTCCTCAGTCACATAGGAAATATAAGGCATTGGCATGGAAACTGAGCTGTAAGAGGAAAGCGTACCATCAATATCCAGCCCTCTATTTTATAGGCAGAAGTCAGAGACTCAAAGACCTTGGTGATTTGTCTAAAATGGACAAAATGCAGATCTTTGAACTTTTAATCCAGTGTTCCTATAAAACTCTAGCCTGGTCTCCTTTTCCCTTGTTATATTTGTGAGCTACATTCCCAAAATGCTGTTTTTCTATCAAGCATTCATTTGATTGCATTTTTCCTTAATATAAAGACACCATATGTGAATTATGGGGAAAAAATGAAGAAAATACAAGTGAACTCAGAAAGAAAACCATTTAAGGCACATCGGGTTCCACCCACCCCAAGAAAGAACGAATGTTAACATTTTTGTGTATCCTTCATTACTGTGTGTGTGTGTGTGTGTGTGTGTGTGTGTGTGAGTGTGTGTGTGTGATCATACAGAAGTAAATATTATGCTTTTTTACCATGAATGTTTTATAGGTCAATAGGTTTGTTTATTTCTTATCGTTTTAATGGCTGCATAATATTTTATCATATACATATATTCAAATTCATTTAATGATATCCCCATTGTATATTTAGCTTAACTCTAATTTGTTGCTTTTATGTTGAAATTACAAACACTAGATAGCCTTGAATACATATCTTTATATACTTCTCATTAGTACCTTAGGATGATTTCCCACAAGTACAATTTCTTTATGAGGATTGAGGATTTTGATGCGCAGGGAAGACTTGCTTTTTTTTTTTTTTTTTTTAAATTTTATTATGAAACAAATATATACCAAAGAAAATAGTACAAGAGTCCTCCACTTACCTATTCCTGAAGCTCATTTCTAACATGTAGATTTAATCTAACCTCTAGAAGGAACATATTCAAGCAATATGTGCCCGTCTCTTTAGACAGAGCATTTCCCCTTTGGTGTGTTTACTTAGCACCAATTCAGGGCTGGTTCCTGTATCCACCTTTTCACATCGTATGTTCTCCTTGGTTTCTTATATTTACTTGAAGGGCTATTTTGATTTCATAGGTGAAGCAGCTGAGAATTGGATGAATTAAGAAGCATAGATTCAATTAGGTGGTAGAACCTAGGTTTTTGCCCAGGCGACCATCACATCTCGGTTTGCCCGGCATGATGCTGGTTTCAGCACTGAAAGGCCTGCATCCCAGCAATATCATTGTCCCCAGCATCCAATTCAAAGCCCAAGCCCTTCCTCCAGAATGGTTTGAGGTGCGGCATTCTAAGGTATCTCCTTTTTAAGGGACTGGAATCTTGAAGATAGTGAAGAGTTGCTTATTCCTAATGGAGCATGAGTTATCCTAGATTTTAGAGTGTTGATGTCTACACAACATGGGGTGTTTTGTTTTTCAGGTCTTTGCATGTGCTCGTGTGCAACGCAGCGGCTTTTGCTCTCCCCTGGACTCTCACAAAAGATGGCCTGGAGACCACCTTCCAGGTGAACCATCTGGGGCATTTCCACCTTGTCCAGCTCCTTCAGGATGTGCTGTGCCGCTCAGCCCCTGCCCGAGTCGTTGTCGTGTCGTCGGAGTCCCATAGGTGGGTTCGAATTTGATGTGTGGTTCACTTGTCCCTTGCATTGCGTCAGCTAATATCCCTCCAAGATTGTCTTTCTCAAAATAATCCTCATTAGTCTTACTCTGAAAAGTGTGGGTGTATTCAACCTGGCTTACTTAATTTTTTGAGGTCTTTTTTTGTACGTGTGTGTGATTGTGGGGGATTACTTGGGGGTTTTGTGTATAGCAATGCAGATTGTTTTTACAACTATACTTCAAGCCCCTCATTGATTTTGCTTTGAGATGGAATAATAATTGATTAAATCTGAATGCCTGACCTTTATTGATTTGTCATTCAACAACTTCAACATTTCACCAAGAAGAATGTGCAGTTATTCTAGCAGGAGAAACAATGCAATTAAAGACCGCGAGATGAAATCCAATTGTTTTATAATGAGAAATTAGGGAATTCAATGCAGACATTAGCTGTGTAATTGTAGAAAGGGAAGTACTGTAGTTAGAACATATTAGAAATCTGGCCATGCCTCTTTTGGTTAAAATTTCAATTAAAACATCAGATGGCACTTCTTTTTCTATTACCATTAGGAGAATATTCAATTGACTAAAAAGACATTTGAAAATTTCATCGTATTTTCAGCATATTTGCTTCTAGAGTTGGATAAACAACTATTTGTTTAAAGAGAAGTACTCAGGAAAGACAAAGGACTTTCTGGGTGAGGCCAGATTTAATGCATGTTAGGGAGATTTTCTTGGTGTGGTTGGGAGCTTTCACTCTTAGGCAAAGTGGCTGGGGAAAATAATGTGCAAGTGCCTATTTTCCCCCTTCTTCTCTGCCTTAAGTCCTGAAATGTTTTAGTGACCCAGAATGAAGCTTATTTTTTTAATCATGCTTCCATAAAATGTAACCCCTGGGACTTGGAAGAGAGAGACCAGCCAAGGGTTAGCCTGAACCCTTTATCACTTCCAAACACAGGGGCTTACGGTATAAGTGACATACTGCAGATAGGTTGACTTTTCCCATTTTAAATTTATGATGGCTGAAATGAAAGGAAAATGCCAGTAATAATCCTCCCCTGTGTTAAAAGACATGAAACATCTAGTAATTAGGTGGTAACAAAATCTGGACATCCTTATCTTTGCAAATCATACCAGGTTTGTGAAAGAAAGTGGAGTGGCCCTGTGAAGGAGTAAGGGAGGCTACTGAGGAGTCAGGGGCTCTGGAAATAAATCTGCCAGCCCCAATCCTTTGCCAGAGGTGGAGGGCACCACGGGGTATGTTTAAATGAGCTGGTATTTAATGGGACATTGTGTCGAATTGTCAGCCACTCTCTTCCCTTTGTAAATCGGTATCTCAAAATGGTATTTCATGTGATGGCTTTGTTCTCTCCTTAACTGGAGTGTAATTCATGCCTACCGTGGAGATGTGAATCTTAATTTCATTTAAAAGATGAATCGGAAAGAAGGGCCTTGGTCTCCTGAATTAGATCCATTTTAGTTTATAGACAAGATCTTCCTGAAATGTGTTGCGAGGCTCACCCCTGTCTGGTGGTGGGTACTGGTGTTCTGCTTTCGGATTATCCTTTGCACATATTAAAGGGTGTTTCTACAACACGTGACTTCTCCCATGCTGGTTTGTTGATTGCGCTTTTGCCGCCTCCCACAGCCTCTGAGAACCAGTGTGAACACTGGGTGTGCAGTACTGAGAACACACTCACTTACCGCTCACGGACCCAGAGCCCTAACCCGTGCTGTAAAATGGAAATGTTGATATCTAATTACCTCCATAAACCTTGGCAGAATCTCTTCGTTGGAGTCAAGACCCCCTGTTAGGGGAAAAATAAAGTCCAATGTTTGCAGAAAATATTATACCAGACTGCCCCAAGGCAAAATATTTATTAGCCTCCCCGTGTCTTCACTGTGTTTTAGTTACTTATCTGGAGCCTGAGCAAGTGAATTGAGTTTCTGCATACCTAAAACACATCATATTAAAAGGAGAACTTGACGTCCTTGCTGTGAAAAATTTTCACATAACAATTTTCACAAAAATAACAATTAAAATAGAATGAAAAGAGTAGAGCGCTGGCCGAACCACTCTAAATGGCCACAGCCGTGTTGAGTGCCAAGTTGCCCCCCCCACACACACACACAGACACAGCTTCTGATGCAAATTCAGTCCTATTCTTTGAACATACTAGCTTTTGTCTACATAGAATCCAGCTAATTAGTTTAGGTTGGTACTTTAAAAATCCTCAGTTTAAAAAAATAATAAAGGAGCAGTATATATAGAAATATACAAGCTAGAGGTCCCCTCAAGCAGCAAATGTTAATGTCCAGAGAGCAAATGTGAACATGTTACTGTATTGGTAGGAGGATCGCTCTATTAAGACATGATTGTTTGGCTTTGTCAGTTATTCAACTTAAAAATAGAGCAGGCAGCCTTTGAAGAGTTGTTTTACTGCCTCTTGAGCTGAGAGGTGAATGGGGTTCCTTTTCAGGAAGCCTGCCCTGGCTCAGAGGAATCAGAAAGCTTGCCCACCCTTCCTGTTTCCTGCAGGACTGTCAATACAAGCTAATCAGATCTTAAAAATGGGTTTGTTGCCCAGGAGATCAGCAGGGCAGGAAATCAGGGGTCCACTTAAGGTGGGGGCCTGATATATAGCAGCTGTGCTTCCACTTCAAAACCTTCATTCAGCCTGGTTCCATCTAATTTCTCATCATGGTGTGTGTGTGTGTGTGTGTGTGTGTGTGTGTGTGTGTGTGTGTGTGTGTGTGTGTGTGTGTGTTTGCCTTGTTTCCAGATTGGGGGCTACAAAAGAATGACTTCTCTCTTCTTAGGAGTTTAATCGACCCAGTATTCCCCAGTCATGAGATTCTTCTGCATAGTCCTTAAACACCAAAGGAGAGAATTTATTCTAAACACTAGAGAGTGCCACATGCAAAGTGCCACATTCCTCATTCTCTAATGAAGAATGTAGACGATCTGAACCTACTGGTAAAATTTGCCTTTCGAGCAAGGCTTGAAACAAAGTTTTTTTGTAATAAGGAAGACTTAACCCTTAGTTTAGAATTCCAAACCCATGATCAAACCTCAGTTCTCTCAATTTGTACTTAGTGGCCACTGTGTGTTAGGCATTGAACTAGGCAACATGCACAGGGCTTACTATCCACCTTCTAAGAATTCACAGACTGGCATTGGAACCAGATGAACAAATGCCTTGCCGTCTGGTCCGGTAAAGACAGAAGTACAATGTGCAGACAAAATGCAAAGCTGGCATGATTCGCTTTGTTGCTGGTGTTGGAGGGGTGGCAGGGTTATTGAATACTAGGCCTATCATGGACTGGGTCGTGGAGACTGGACACTTAATTTCCCTGGAAACATGCATTTCAATCTGCTTTGCATGGCTTTTTTCAATCTGTCTTCCTTTGCCATCAATGTGAGAACCAGCAGTGGAAGAATTAGGTAGCGAGAGCTTCCAGGAAGAAGTGGCACCTGAAGTGGGATAAACAAATATGCCAAGCAGGGTTTCCAGCAACAGGTGAGGAAAAGAAAAGTGGAACGCAAGAGTGAAGGGTGTTATATTTATCACCTAGTTTTTAGATATTGTCTAAATCCCTGATGCTCTTTCATACTCAGAGTAGGTAGCATTGCTAAGACGTGGCCCTTGTCTTGGATCATTGGGTTCTCAACTCAACAGTTCCTTTCTGTAACCACTTGTCTGTAACTCCTTATTACTATGTAGTTCAGAAATAATATGACTTCCCTGCATAAATATATCTTAATTCAATATGCTAGCTTACTATAATATAAAGAAAAAAATAAATGGGAAGCAAAGTCACATATGTAAATCAGCATGTAAATGCTTGGGCAGGGCTACAGGAAAGGTAAGTAATCAGATGCGTGTGTCCTTGCATAAATCACCTGGAGTGGGACGTTCACAAATGCAGACTGTTAGCCGGCCTGTGGCCTTATAGACTCCACTACCACCAGCGCTGAGTCAGGCCTCAGCCCCTCCCTGGCAAAAAAATATCACAAACTCTGAAAGTGCATTCATTCCTCATTTACATGATTGTTGCACGACATTTCTGGGAATTAAGTGGGTGTTAAAACTGTGCATATATGTAAAAAACAGTTGGGCTGTAGGCTCAGATAATTACACACAGGCTCTTCACCTACATGAATGTCCAGTGCGGAAGACCTCACTGAGCAAGACCCCACCTGCCTTGCAGGACAGATAGCATCCCTAGCCCCCACCGGCAATCCTTGTGACAACCAGGAAAAGGCTCCCATAAATTTTCAAATTTCCTACTAAGTTCCACTGCCTTAGACAATTCAGCTTAGAAGTCTGGGCTCTTCCTGTGGTTTGGGGACTTGGAAACAGGCAGCCGACAATTAATTTCAAGGTCCCATTGCCATATCCCCAATGGTGTTTCTGGCCATCAGGTCTGCTGTTGACTTGACAGCAGCAATGTCATTTAACACTGGAAATTGGATGTCACTCACTGAGTCCTGGAAAAGGGATATTTAATTTCCATTAAAAACATGCATTTCGTCTGCCCCCTATGATGCTTTTCTTGGTCATAGTTCAACTGAACTGCTTATATTAAGGAACAACCAGATTATTCCATAATTTTCATTTTACCTTTTGCTTTTTTTTTTGTTTTTCCAGAGCGGTTGTCTAGATTACTCTTATGCTTCCTTATTACTCAGTGCAAATGCCCAGAGTTAATTTAATGAAGCAAACTGTTAACAAGGATCCTTAACAAAGATGAGACCATCATCTAGAAAATTCCTCTTGTCATGATCTATTTTTTAAAGGCAATTACTACTTTGTTTTATTTTAAAAAGAAAGAGAGAAAAAGAAAGAAAAGAAAGAAAAGGAAAGAAACAAACAGCTGGTGTTTAACGACTCCGTCAGACCCAATTATAAAACATCAACTACTGACTTTGATTTGTGTGTATCCATGCCATGGGTATACTTAAAAACATTAGACTCTGCCAGAACTCATTTTGGCTTTGTTTATATTTGCCTTTTAAACATGTAAGACTATTGATGGCACCTCACCAAGGTTATAACCCCTTTATAATCATTAATTTTTAATCTGGAAAAAGTCTTGGAGGCAGCAAGACTCATCTGTATATTTACTTGGATGCTCAAATGAAAATATACAGGTCTCAAGCGTTGGCTAAAATGACCCAGGAAAGCCCCGTCAAAGGTTAGGAATGTGATATCTTTCTGTTTCCAAAAGCAGCAGCCCTTTATTTAAGACGCTTTTCCATGTAATTTAATTATGCTTGAACTTCCTGTTGAAGGTTTTGAAAAAAAAATGTATGTTAGAGGCGAGGTGTGGGGGCTCAGTGTTCAGCATGGGAAGACCTCTCCATTTATGAGTTTGGGCCTTTATTAAGTCTATCTTTGGGTCCAGTTGGCTTATATTGTTAAATCTCCGTTGTCTATTTGTAAGGGAAACTTTGTTTCGATATTTGCACAACTGAGTTTTCAGTAGTCTCTGCATAGTTTTGCAGATTCGTAATAAAAATAAAAAACACTGTATCAGAAGTCAGAGGTTGGCTGCTTCATGTCATATTTTCTGTTTTTATAATTTATTTTATTTATTTATTTATTTTTAGATTTACAGATATTAACGATTCCTCGGGAAACCTAGACTTTAGCCGCTTGTCTCCATCTAAAAATGACTACTGGGCCATGCTGGCTTACAACCGGTCCAAACTCTGCAACATTCTCTTCTCCAACGAGCTCCATCGCCGCCTCTCCCCGCGTGGGGTCACGTCCAACGCTGTGCATCCGGGGAACATGATGTACTCCTCCATTCATCGCAACTGGTGGGTGTACACGCTGCTGTTTACCTTGGCCAGGCCTTTCACGAAGTCTATGGTAAGTGAACGGCTTCTGTCGCCGCAGACACGTTCAGTGTGCTTTTATGGGGAGGGTCCTAGGGAAACCCGACGCGTGTTTTCTTCAGCCTCTCGCCTCGTGTAATGATGAGTGTGGGCTTGAGCATCACGTCATCGGGCCTATTACAGCCACTGGAAAGGGCTCTTGAACACATTTCCATTGACTCTAGGTTGCATCTGTTTCTCTAAATGTGCCTCGGAGCGCCGGATAGAAGATGTGGTTTTTCAATATTGTGTTAGGTATGGCTGAAAGTCTTGATAGCAATGATTGATTTTCTTTTGATATGATTTTTAAAAAATGATTGTTCAGAAAGTGCAGTAGTTGGAAATTGTGTTTTGTGTTCGTAGGTGAAAAACATGGATTTGTGACTATTGAATTATCAGCTGATGTGATTTCTTTGCTTCCACTGAGAATCTGTACCTGATGTTCTAAATTCTTCTTTTAATGGGTGTAAACCTCTTCTGGGGTATACTTTGTCGGCTAGACGTGTGTTTTATTCTTGATTTCCCCAAAGACTAATCCTTTTGGATGAATCACACTACTGTGGTTAGATTTGGAAAGATTCACAAAGGTAAATACGACGTTTTTACGTTTTTGATGGCCGTATAACAACCATATCTAAAAACTTCTTCCATGAAAGGCTTTTAGTAAGAAGAAACTTGAATGAAGAGTGCGTATTTTATACAATATATTTTGTGTGGTATTTTTCTAAACTACAGATCTTAATCTAGCTGTTTAGTATGGTAGCCACTGGACACATATGGTTATTGAGCCCTTGACAAGTGGCTAATATAACTGAGGAACTAAATTTTTAATATAATTTAATTTTAATTAATTTAGATTTAAGTAGCCGGATGTGCCTAATGGCAGCCATATTGGAACGCAAGGTTAAATAATGTATGTAGTACAGTGTCGGTTGTGTAGTAGATGTGCAGTACTTCTTGCCATGATGGTTGTTATTCTTGTATTACGTTGGTCCTGAAGATTATTTTCCAAAGTGCAATTGCCACTGTTGGATACAAGGGTCATGGAACTAAAAAACTCTGTAAATTGGGAATCTGGTGGTAGTAGTTGGAGGACCTCTGTTCCTGGCCCCAGAGCCCCAGGGAGAGGGTTATTGGCAAGGTAGGAAGGGTGCCCAGGTAGAAACAACTTGGTTCTCCAACCTGTACATCTGATCCCTGCAGAAACACCTGTAGGGTGTACTTTACATGTTCCTATCCCCAAGTGATTGGAAAACAGCATCTTTTAAATGCCACAGATGTGTGGGTTTTTTTTTTACATAAACCTTTTAGATTATGAAGACTATGAAATATGTAGCTAAGTTTAGATTCTTAGGAAAATTCTCTCTAATACTATCTTTTTTTTGTATTTGGAGATTATTTTTTAGCTCTCCGAGTTCCAGATGACTAGGATTATAAAGAGATGGGATGGGAACTAGGGACTCATTTGTCAAATCTCTTTCATAAATATTTAGGGCTCCGTATTCCGAAGAGGAATCAGCATGAGTATAGACCTGGGATCACTGTATCTCACCGGTAGGACAGACTGGGCTTATTGGAAAAGTCACCCACTTGTTTTATCCTTCTGTGTGTTGCTTGGCATTGCTTCCATCATGATAAGACTTGTGTTTCATGGATGAAGGTTGCTCTCTTCCACTTCTGCCATTGTAATGCAAACACATTTTTGGACACAAGCCACGCAGTTGCATTCCCGTTCCTACCCCATGTAAATGTTGGATTCCTAAATGCTCATGAAGAAGCTTAGTGTAGATTCAATGTCTCCGTCACCAGATGGCTAGTGTTTCTGCATTTCACTTGAGAGACAATGTTTTCCTGTTGACATGAGTGTTGCTGGAGTATACATTCCATTGCACAAGGTCAAGGAAACAAGAAGCACAACCCAGCCTCGTGCTTGAAAGTCCTGCCTTTGCTTCTCCAGTATAGCTGGCTCCCTTAAGTATTAAACAGCAGTATTCTAATATCAACGTCCCTTTTTTATTTGCTGTGACTTGCTGTGACTATGGTGATTTTAGTTACAGTAATTAGGTCACCCTTCATGGAGTCAGGCTATTTTAAGTGCCTCTTTAAGGAATATTGTTGCAGATCAGTAATTTTACAATTGGATGTTCTTGTGCAACTTTATTAAATGTAATCTGTCTTTTAAATGTTGCCCTTTTACAGTTATACATTTCTAATTGTTGCTGTAAATGCATTATCACTTTGAAATTAATTAATTTTTCCATTTTGGCCGCCTGCAGTATAATAATCACTAATGAGAAACTCATAGGGATTAATTCTCAGCACAGCGACCCCCACTGGTAAAGCCATGCCTCAGCCACCTCTTCCTCTTGAGGTCTAGAGAAGTTTTGTCCCCTCTCCCTCCAGTTTATGATAAAATAAAAATAAGTAGATAAAAATGGGAATAGGATTTTTTTTTTAATGTTTCAAAAACGACGCAGGATTCTTCAGCTAGCTGCTTTTGAAACATCTTAAAGGGAACTAAAGTTTCCTGGGAGCTTACAAATAATCAAGTTACCTCCATCATGTATGTGTTATATGTTTTTTTTCCCTCTCTATATGAAATTTCCTGTCTCTTTTTTATGCAATTAAAATACTCTAAAATTATATTTTGCATATGTATGCATGTATGTGTGTTGGTATATATGATATACTCATGCATACACATTGCTTTATGGGGCTTAACTCACAAAGCCAGGCATATTGTATTTTCAAGGATAATTTTGTCTCTTTGCCGTTGTCTCCGTGTGTGATGATTTTGGCTTCTTGCCATACTCTCAAGTAAGATGCAACTTGACAGTGTAGACCAGACACCATGCGGCTTTATATATCTTAGCATATATGTCTTAGTGTGTCTCACAACTGTTCTACAGTGTTAGAATTATTATCCTTATTTTGCATGTAAAAAGAGCAGAGGACTTACCTTACTTGTTCAAGAAAATAGTGTTTCCCCTTCAGTCCCCTCACCAGGGATTCCCAAGTCCACTTTCTTTGTCCAAAGCACCGCAGTACGTCTGCCACACATATCTCCTCATGCAGGTATGCTTGCTTTCTCAACATGTCTGGAAGTACCTTTGTGAAATTACCCCTCTGCCCAACCATTTTTTTCTCCACCTGAGCTTTCAGCTCTGGTAAACAACCTCTTAGCTGGAGTGCCTAGGTCGAGTCCAGCCCTTTGTGGACCGGCATGTAAATTTGAAGCTGAGCACCCTCACGTGCCTCTTAGGGTGTTTTGTGCAACCAAATATTTGTGTTGGCAGGTAACAGAAAGAATATCATGTGTGAGGGTAGCAAGAGCTTAGCAGATGTTTTAGGGAACTGCATTTTCAAATCATTTTACATTAAAAAAAAAAAGAAAACAGCTTGAGTTTGTAGAACTTCTGAAACGACTGGGTTACGTTTCCTGTGGCCGTGTAAAGCCAGTCATTGTACTGAGTTTTAACAGATGTGCCGCTGCCCTGCTAATGGACGGGCCTGCATTGCCGGTTCTGTTGCACAGTTATAAATTATAACTAGAAAAAGCACAAGATGTCATTCTTCTAACCTTCGGGAAAGCCAAGCCGGGTAATTCCGCCCTTGAAGAACCTGCTGCAGGGTGATTTATAGTTGGACAATTTAAAATATAATGAAGGAGATAATAGATGTTGATTTGTTCTTTAAATTAGTATTTTAGAAAAATATTCCCTGCACCTCCCCTTTAAATACCTGCAGCTGACTACACTGTAGATATTATCAAGGACACAAAAAACCCGTTTGAGTCTCTTGACACATTGGAATAGAAAGCGGGGGACTTCTTTCTGTGTTGGGAGGAGGAAGTAGGATTTTCAAAGTGGAAATTTCAGCATATTCTTTACTAATCTAAATATTTTGAGACTCCCTGGTGAGGGTTGAATTCTCTGGCTGCCTTGTTCTTGCCAGTCCAGATATGTTAGAAAACCAGACTCCTAGGACCCTTTTGTGGTTGGGCCACACTGGAGCTTTCCTGCAGACCCCCACAGAAGGACCTGGCTCGCTGAGGCCCCATCCCCGCAGCCTCAGAATTCTTCTTCTCCAGTATTATCATTAGCATTGGTTTTATTAGTCATCTCTCAGTTCTGTCTGGAGTTTTACAGTTTACAGTGTTTGCTCAATTCAGAGTCCAAGGGAGATGGTAAAGCGAAAAAGAGCAAAGAATTTAGAATCATTAGTCCTGTAATAAAAACTTATGTTCCCCCCCATTTTTTTTTTATCAGTTTTATAATTTTGAAATTATTCAGCCTCTCTGAGGCTCATTTTCTGTATCCGTGTAGACATTTGGGGCTGGGAGTTATTATCACCCGGTTAAAAGTTGTTGTAATAGCAGGAGATTTGTTCTTCTCATATACCCAGAAGTCCTGCGGTGGCTAGGCGTGTGTTTTGATTATTACATAGGCATCTCCTTTGTGATTGTCTTGGTTTTCCCCTCATGCGTGTAACAAGATGGCTGCAGCAGTGCCAAACATCATCGCATCTTACGTGATAAGGTCTGAAGACAAGATGGGTGGGGTGGGGCCCCTCCCGGCATACCTCCCTTCTTTATCAAGAAGGAAAACATTCTGTCCCAAACTATCCTCCCTAGAAGACTTCGTCTCAGCTCCCACTGGCCAGGATCGAGTCATTTGTCCATATCCTTTAGGCAGGGGAGGCTGGAAAAGTACATTTCTGGCTTTTTGTGTCTCTAGGGTGTGAGACGAGATCTGATGGCAAGGTAAAAGAGTGGAATAATGGCTTTCACACGGGCACTATTGAATAAGTGTGCATACTCGTGTAGTTTCCTCATAGGTCATATGGGAATGCTGTCTATTTTATAGGGTCATCGTGAAGGCAAATGAGCATTGACTGAAAGGCACCTGGCCTTATCTGGTCCCCTTCCTCTCAACCAGCTTTACCTCAAGCCACTTTCAGCCCCATTCTCTTTTCTTCTTCATGGTGTTAAAGCATACTGTTCTTTAGTCTAGAATACTCCTTTCCTCCACTCTTGGTCACTTTCTACTCATCCTTCAAATCTCAATCCAAACATTACCCCGCAAGGAAGCATTAGATAAAGATTTGGTCAAGACTTCCCCGTATAGGCTCTCATAAGAGTTAATTCTTATACTATAATACTATCTGACACGTACACCATGCTGAATGAATGAAGGATCGTCGGAATTTCTCCTGCATAGCATTTAACGCAAATGTCATTTAGAGAAATGATTTCTGTAGTTTTGTATTCAGTGTCTTTCCCACTCTCTTGAAACTGCTGTTTTTGCCTTTGTACTGCTATATCCCTGGTCCATAAAGTAAATGCTCGGTAAATATTTGTAAATGAATAAATGAAAGATGGTTAGGTGCTTAATGAATGGCAGTCATTAGTATATTCCTTATCATTAGTCTTCCTGAGGTGCAGGGGACTGAAGTTTAGAATCTGTAGATAAAGAAACGGATGAGCCTTGCACACCCACTCAGAGTCACATAAGTATTACATAGGAGAGCTGGAACCAGAACCAAGGGGCCCCCCAGACTCCTGGGCAAGTGACACATGAAGTCTACCCAGACGTGTGTGTAGGGAGGGAAGGTATTTCAGAAGAGAACAGCAAGGCATAGGAAAGATAGGATAAGCTTCAGAGGTGGGCAGCGGTCAGGTCCAACCCAGGCTAATTCTTAGCCACACTTCATAACCCGATTGAGATGTTTGCGTAAGGAGCGGCCAGTTAGCTCAGTTGGTTAGAGTGCGATGCTTATAACACCAGAGTTGCCGGTTCGATCCCCGCGTGGGCCAGTGTGAGCTGCGCCCCACCCCACAACTAGATTGAAACAACTACTTGACTTGGAGCTGAAGGGTCCTGGAAAAACACACTTAAATAAACATTTTTAAAAAGATTCTCATGTAAAACTGGGATGTTATACTCACTTGTGTTGAGACTTGAAGGAGATCCTGGATGTATAGCATCTAGAATGTGTAGACGCTTGATAGACATTAACTGGTGTTATAATTGATTTGTGTCGAGAAGTAAAGATCATGAACATACAGTAATCAGAACATGCTTGACACTCAATACACATTTCTTATTGTTATTATCATCATTATTTTTGCAGACAAAAAAAGGCTTCCCATTCTCGTAAAGGTGGTTCTGTGTCTGTCACAGAAGGTCTGATTCTCCCTGTGAACTAAGTTAAGCATGAAAACATAATACGAGTCAGAGTAAGCACTGAGGCAACATAGAGAATGGGAAGTAGGACTTGATGGGCTTCCACAGTGAGCAGTGAACGTGGTCCTGGCTGCTTATTTTTAAAGCTACGCGCAGTACACCTTAGCTTGAGGAAAGCTTAGCCCTTTTTACAACAAAGAGAAGGAAAACAGTGTCTGGCTTTGTGAGGCCATAGCATCTCATTGCTGTATTTTTCTCTGCCGTGCTTTTTAGTGTTTTAAGCCTGGTTAGGCCTTTGTTTGAGCACCCGAGAGGGGAAAAGAAGTGACTATCTGGCCTTAATATGTGTGAAAAATTATTTAATGAACATTTAGCCAAGATTTGAAATTCCCCTAGTTTTATCTTCCTCGTTTCCTTTTCTTCTGTGTCCCCGTTGGCACTTTGGTAATGCATTGCCTCGTTTTAACTCTCTTTCTAGCTCTTTTCTAACTTTTAAGTTAGTGGTGCCTTCTTTGATCCTCCCCCTTTCAGTTTCCTTTTCTCCAATTTCATACTTCTTTCCAGTGATTCTTGGCCGCAGCACAGTTTAGACACTGGAAGCCAGCACGATTAAACAGATGCCAGGAGTTTGTGTTGCCCCGTGATGATGTTTCTGAAATGTTTCTTCTATGAACATTGATTCTTGTATAACTCACCGGACACGTTGATTTTTCCTTGTGAGGTGGAAGGGAATGTTTTTCTAGCAGCGGTACAGAGAACTCGAATCTGGTGTTCTGAATTATTCAGAAATTAAAATCCACACCGTCCCCGCTTCTTACTATACTAAGATGAAGGAATACCTTGAAAATCAGTTGAGGGCATGTTCTCTTGTTACCTAAGAACTTACCAAGTGCCAGGCTCCAGGCTCGTGGGCTTATGTCTTTATGTCTTGTTTCATGTATTATAATTGTTGAGTTTGCTGTCAACAAACAATTGTGTGTCTCTGAGCAAGTCACTTACTGTCCCTGAGCCTCAGTTTTCTCATCTGTAAAATGAATCTGTTAACCAAGATCAGTCGTCCCGTGGCTTTGGATTTTATAGAAGGGTACAATTTGAAAGGAAATTATAAAGGGAGACGAATGCAAGTTCACACTTGTTATTCTGAAAACTCTAGATGAAAGACACACCCACCACCATCCATCACCACCATTTTATAAAAGAATGGGTATTTTAATGCCAAAAACTGTGCAGGACGTGCTTGTAGGACAAAAAAGCAGCCCTTTCAATTGAATTGAATACATTCAACTTCAGGAAAAATCTGCTAATTCCAGTCTTGCTGTTGCTGATGTTGTCATTGTTTAACATGCCAGGCTTACACGTGGGAATACCTAACCTAGCAGATTCCAAACGTACCATTTCAGCTAGAACATGCTTCTGTGTGTCTTTTGGATCCAGGTTCCAAACTTTCAGTAAAACTAATTGCACTTCAGTTAAATGAGTGATGAACTTGATGTAAGTCTGTCTGTGAAATGCAGACCGTTCTAGACTCTCCATAGTGTTGTGAAGGGAAACAAAGTGATAGAGCTTTGAATCGCAGTGGAAGCTGACCGAATAGGTAGGGTTGCTTTTTTTTTTTCTTTTTCCCTCACAAGCACCTGTTTCAGCCTATATCATTTTATAAATATCACACCCCATCTACTTACCTCACAGTTTCTGTGGGTCTGGAACCCGGATGTGACTTCACTGGGCCCTTTAGGGTTAATGCACAGGTGTCGCAAATCAAGGTGTCAGCCAGGTTTGTAGCCATCTCAAGGCTCAACTCAAGAAGTTGAGTTCCAAGCTCACAGTAGCATGAGGACTTTGGTTTCTGTCTGGCTTTTGTATCGCTGGAGACCCCTCCCTCGGTTCCGTGTCACATAGACCTCTCCAGCATGGCAGCTGACTTTATGAAAGTGTGTGACCCAAGAGGGAAACAGACTCTACCAGCAGGACAGAAATCACAGTCCCGTGTAACTTCACTACGGAAGTGACATCTCCTTACATGTACCCATTCTTTCTGTTAGAAGCATGTGGGTCTGACCCACATTCATGGGGAGAGGATTTCATAGTGGCGTGAATACCAGCAGCCAGGGATTATTGGGGATCCTCTCCGAGGTTGCCTGTCACTTTTTAGGTTTCTTTTTAGGTTTCACAGTTTTGGTTTCTTTTCTTCTCTCTCTCTCTCTCTCTCTCTCTCTCTCTCTCTCTCTCTCTCTCTCTCTCTGTTTTTCCATTGTGCTTTTTGGTATTCTATATGGTGGCAGATTTATTCTTCGGCCTTGATTATTTCCTGGCCGCAAGCCATAGCTTTCGTTATTGACATGTTTATCTTTGCTTTGCTGTTCTCCTATTTGCATCTTTTCTATATTCTTGTCCTCCCTCTTTCTGGGCTAAGAGAGGTACCGGATACACCCATTTTGTTTTTTTTTAATATATTTATGCCTTTCTCCCTCATGATGGGAGATAAGATTTAGTCCTTTAATAAGAAAGCTTATGAAAAGAATAAAGAACTGTGTGAGTTATGTTTCCTAAAGTCAAGTATTTGTTTTCATGCTGCTTTAGTTGAAGGGGGCTGTGTTAATCGATGGCCCAAATTTTCTTTCTAAAGAAACATGTGTTGCCGAGTTTTGATTTGAGTTTCAAAAATTGGCCAGAGACCTTTTTTAAGCCACAAAGGTAGAGAAGGCTCACCGATCATTGCAAAGCTCGTGTAGATTATTATTCTTATTTCAGACTATGTATAGTCTTTAGGAATTTTGTTGTTTTTAATTTTGGTTTTTTGTTGTCGTTGTTGTTTAGTTTTGTTTTTAAGTAGGAATCTAAGAAACAAAAGCTTTTATTTTGCTGTTTTCAAAAAATATTGTAGAGATTGATTTGGAATGCTGGAGTTTGGTTTTCATGTTATAAAGCCACTCCTGTTAAATGTCGTAAGTAAAGTATCTTATTTAATAATATTCTAATTTCCGCTGTGAAATATCAAGCTCTTTTACTGAACTGGGGCTTTTTGCTTCTCCACATACCACCTTGTATAGAATCTGTACCACTTGAAACATTTCATCCTTGAGTTTCATATGATGGGTTCTCTTTAATCATTTACATTTTGAAAAAAGAAAGTGAAATATTCTTTAAGAAGCCAAAGTAATCCACGGGAATGTATGGTGTTTGTTCAGCTGGATATCTTATTTATTTGAAGTACTGAGAGAAATCTCTTCTGACTGCTCAAAAAAGGGAAGAATAAACAGTAAGACTGTCCAAGTAACCTGAGCTAGAAAGTCCCTCCTTTCACAGAAAAGTTATAAAAAGTATGTTCTCTAGATCCAAAAAAAACACTGTGTATCTACTACTGAGACCTGCATAATGTTTTCTTAGTATTCTCACTCTTTAAAAGAAAAAAAAAAACTATAAAATCTGGAAACTTAAATTTTTTTTGATGTTTTAATATTCCTAGCCAGGTGAATGCACAAAGTCCTGTTTTTCCATCTTAGAACATAACATCCCTTGTCGGCTTTTGTGTGAGCTATGTGTCATTTCTCTCTTTGTTGATTCTCTCTAACCATAAATTATCAAGTAATGAAATTAGCGTGGATGAAATCTCAACATTAACCCTTAGCACATTTCCTATAAAGGAAGCATTAAGATGTTTAAAAGGAAAAAAAAATTCAGAAGAATTAGATTCTGGAGCTTACCCATTCCGGAAAATAATATAGATTTCTTCCCTTTTTATTTTCTCTGTTCCAGCCACAGGAATGAGCTGACATATTTCTTGTGGCTGGAAAGGTGGGTACATACTGGATTCTTTTCTCCTTCACCTGGAGGGATCTTTTCTATGCTGTGGTTTGCTTTCTCCGTACACTTAAGCTTGTGTTTCCCATCTTCCAGTGTCACTTCATCTCATTGCCAGGCTCAAGGCTCTGTTAGGTTCATATTTTTAAAAAGTTAAACATTAAGCTTATCTTTACCAAGGTCCCCCTGGTCATTGACATGCGTCCACGCATCTCTGTAACAAGATTAGACATATATTTGATGCAGACATGTATTTATTTGATGTATGGGAGGTTCGCTGCCAATTTTCCCTCAGTATGTGTATGTTCTGTAGGTCTAGTGGACAAAGACAAACAATAATAACAACAAAAACAACAGCTCACATGTATTAGGACTCAACCTGTGCCAAGCAAGCCCTGTTCTAAATACCTTTGTGTGTGAACTCATTCATTTCCCACTATCCACTACCAACAGAATAAGGTGGGTAGGCCCTGAAAACAGCGTGTCGATGTGTTCGGTTGAAGAAGAATGCATTGTGATGTAGCAGAAAAGCATGGGCTTTTCCCAGCCCTTCCTTCTAGTAACCTCCCTCATTGTGGGCAAGTCACACTTCCTCTCTGGGCCTCGAGTTTTCCTTTCCTCTATAAAATGGAGAAAATAGTTCGCACATCTTTGGGTTATTGGGGGAGTAAGGCTCAGCTCAACTCTAAGGCTGTAGTAGACACTCAAGAAATGCTACTTTTCTTGGCATCTTCCCAATCAATGTAAACTTTCCTGAAAACTTACTGAGTAATAAGAACGCATAGTAAGCTGTTGTAAAGGGTATTGTCTATTACATGACCCCAAAACATATGAATTTCTGCCACTACGTGTGAGAAACACCCTTTAACTCTGAACTCCAAGCAAACCTTGTGAGAAACTACCATAATACTCTCTGCTTGATAATGGAATTACAACATAATGTACTGTTGGAGCTCCTTGTCCAATTTTAGGCTATTTTAAACCATATTAACACTAATGGTTAGCATATCAAACTTCACTGGTTTTTAGTGACTCTGATGCATTTTGTTCACCTTGTTCTAAGCTTGGTCTTTCCTTAAGTCACCTTAGATCCCTCTTTTGGAGGCAGTCAAATATGAATTAATAATGTAATTTAGATCGAAGTACAGGCATATCCTACACAATCTCTTAATCATACCACATCAAAAGCAAGTTCATCTTGGTCCATACTTTTGGACATATTTCTATATCATCCATGTTCAACCAACGAGATTATATAACACCCTCTGAAGAAAAGTGGATAGTTTTTTAAAGTCATTTTGTTTTCAGATTTTTGGAACGTTTTTACCTTTTTTTTTTTTAACTTTTCTTAAATATGACTTACATCATACTAGTTATTACTTGCTGGCAAGCAGTATACCAGCTGTCCAGGTGGTAAATCTTTTATTCAGCTATGTATGTGTTTATGTATATGTAGATATGTAATCACAATTCTTCAATATCTATTGAATATATTTATTCCTTTTTTGGCCTTATTTTTTTTCTGTTTCACAACTATTCTCTTTTCCCCTAATCCCACTGTTGTTTTCTAGTGAGCTATTTATATCTTAACTATATCCTTTTGAAAAATTATTTAGTGTTCACTTCATTTAAAATGGTTTATAAAGCCAGCAGGAGCTAGCAATGGCAAAGGACATGGTTACTTATAGACAGTAAGTATTCCTTAAATGGGTTTTTTCGTTGTTGTTTGTTTGTTTCATCATGCGGCTAGGTATGCACATTTATAAAATCTGTTTGGGGGAAGGGAGAGATAAAAACCAGTTATTTCAGTCTCTTATTTCGATCCTGAGGCTTTTTTTTTTAAACTCTGTGTTTATGAATAAAACATTTTAATCAGAACTATATCAACACTGATCAATTTTTTTATGTGGAAGTCTAATACAGGGTGAATTCCATTAAGTCAATTAAATACCCTGATCAACATATATGGTCAATTACTTTACAACAAAGGAAGCAAGATATGTAATGGGGAAAAGACAGTCTCTTCAATAAATGATGCTGGGTAAACTGGACAGCCACATGCAAAAGAATGAAACTCGACCACTGTCCTATACCTTATACAAATACTAAAATGGATTAAAGACTTGACTGTAAGGCCTGAACCCATAAACTCCTAGAGGAAAACTCAGGTCATAAGCTTCTTGACATAGGCCTAGTGATGATTTCTGCATCTGACTCCAACAGTAAAAGCAACAAAAGCAAAAATAAATAAGTGGGACCACATCATCATACTAAAAAACTTCTCCACAGCAAAGAAAACCCCTCAACTAAATGAAAAGGCAACATACTGACTGGGAGAAAATATTTGCAAATCATATATCTAATATGGGTCTAATATACAAAATACATAAAGAACTCATACAACTTAGTAGCAAAAAAGAAAAATCTAATTTAAATGGTACGTATTATTGTACCACTTGTGACCACGTGGATGGACATTAAGGGCATTATGCTAAGTGAAATAAGTCAGACAGAGAAAGACAATTACTGTATGATCTCTCTTAAATGTGGAATCTGAAGGAAAAAAAAATCTCATAGATACAGAGAACAGGTTGCCAGAGCTGGGTGGTGGGTGGGAGAAATGGGTGAACAGTTTATTTATTTATATTTTTTTTAGTTTAAATAAATTGTTTAAATAAAAATAAGTAAATAAAACTCACTTTGATCAAATTTTTAAACAGTAAAAAGATAGTTGACAGGCTATTGCTTTAAAAAAAAAATTATTTTACTGAAATCCTTTTCACCAGGGCTGATTTTTTTTCCACATATGTTTTACAGTGAAGAGTTCATCATCTATTTTCTGTGCACACCAAATTTTATAGCTTTTTCTCTTGTGAGTTCTCTTTTGTGTCAATCATTTCCACCACATTTTGAGATTGGGCATTTCTAAATTCACCACGTGAAGTTTTTGTCACCAAATTTTTGTGATGGTTATTTTAACCAGAAATATGTTATTAATTTGATAAAAGACCCGTGTTCATTTTTTAGCTGATACCTTAAGAAATTCCTCAGTAAGTCCACTCCATTATTGTGGGTTTTTCTCAGTCATCCAAGATAGGTTTTTGAACACATTGTGAATCTGGTTCTTTGTCAAACTTCCACAGACTTGGATGACTTTGTAACCTTTGCCCTTTCTATGTTGTGGCAGGACAAATAGTAAATGACAAATCAAGATGTTCTACTGTTTCCAAACATTTTTTTTTTGATTGCTACCAAAGTATTTTATTTCACAACCCAATATATATTACTCATGTGTACATGTATGTGTGTCTGTATAATATGCATGTGTGTGAGTATGTGTCTGAAACAGAAATTTTATAAAACAGTATTCTAACTATTGGCCATGTCCTCTGCTGTTTTCTTCTTGGTTGTATTTTCGTTTTTTTTAAAGTGCTGTTTGTGACCCAGTTTCACCACCTACTGTTGGTTTCACCACTCCCTATCTCGCAGTCTGTCCTTTGAAAATCGCTGCTCTAGAACTATTTGATCCGTTACCATCTGATAAATGTTCACTGAGTTCCTCATGTGCTGACTTAAGTGGTAGAAAATACAAAAGTGAGCAAGTTATTATACTTGGCCTTTGGGCACTTACGGTAAAAGGGACAGAGATGTAAAGAATTTTTGACTGAGGTGAGATGGGTACCACTGGACGCACAGGCTTTTCTGTCTTGGAGGTAGATACAAGAGTAGTCAGATTAAGTCGCAGAACGGAAGTAATATCTTGACTGAACCTTGAAGGGTAAGTGGGAGGTGAAGATGTAGACACCTAAAGGAGAGAATTTTAGGTAGATGTTGCATCAATAGTAGAGCCAGGATTAAGATTTGCGACAAAATTAAGGGGAGGCTGAAAAACTTGTAATCAACATAAACAAGATTTTAATGCAATATTTCAAAAAAATCAAAATGAATGCAAAAAAAAAGCAAAAAACATGAGGGACAGAATTTTAAATGAAGACGGGAGCAATGTTAATGGCAAAGGCTCAAGTAATGAACATGGATTTGTGGTGAGCCATGCAGGAGGTGAAGGCAAAAGCAGGCCACCAAGGACCTGCCTAAGGATTTGGGGTCTTACGATCTCCTATTCAAATTGCTGGTAACAGCAATGACACAATGATGGTGATACAAAAAAACGAACGTTTACCGAATGGTTGCTATATGCCAGGACCCGTGCTGTGTAGCTTATCTGTTTCTCACATTGTTTCTTTGCGAGTGGTATTCCCTGTTAACATGGAGGATTTCTGAAGGTAGCAAATAACCAGCTCAAGGCCACATCAATAAAAGGCCAGGCATGGGGTGGGAATTCAAGCCCTTTCCAACTGAAGTGCCTAAGCTCTAAATCCCCACTGCCTACAGCCTCTGTTGGTTCCCGCTTGTGACTGGGCTGCAAAAAGGCCATTATTATGGCAGGAGGGAAGTGAGTTGGGAAGAGGAAGACATTTTTAGCATAAAGACCAATATAATATAGAGGCTGAGAGAGCTGGTTTTTTAGAAATTTTGTAGGCTTGTACAAAAACAGTGTTGGGGGCCAGGAGGCAAGAGAAACAACACTGATGCTGCCAAAGTAGAAGGAGAATCAACTTTCAATGTGTTAACTGAATACGGGAGATAAATGGGTCAGAATACATATGGGATATATAAAGTTGTGAATGGATTTGTTGATATTCCCACATATGCATACATGCATGCACAAAGGAAAATATCTGATCTTTGTTTTATTTGGTGCTTAACCAAATATTATGTTGTACTTTTTTTTTTTTTAAAGAAGTAGCATTAAATTCTTGCCTGAAGGATATCTGATAGAGGTAATATGGGACTAACATGCTTTAACAAAAAGTATTTTTCCTTCAGCTAGGTACATGAATTCCGTAAATAATTACTTGAACGGTGAAGCTGCATTGTCTCGGGACATCTTGCTGTGTCTTTCTGTTGATGACATTTAGCGAATGATGTAAGAATGATTCCAAGAGTATTTAGAATATCCATATAGGTCACGTCCATAATATGTATAAAATTATCGTGCCTATTCATTATTTAAATAGCCGTGGCCTTTTCGTGAACACCAACATTAACAAACCATGTTAACATGATTTAAAATACTTAAGGAAATTTGCAATGCCGTCTGATGACGGAACCATCAAATTAGCACCACAGTGTCGACTGATCAACCTTATAAAGAGACACTTGCATTGTGAGCAGGGAAGATGCACATCCCCTTTGGGCTGGCAGCATTTCTGCAAGCACGGTCTTAAACGGTGTCACCGCATGGGTGGCTTATTCCATGTTGAGATGTCATACAACTCCTATGATTTTAATCTGCCGTGCACTTTGGGGAGTTGACATCTGTTCAGACCGACTGCTAACATTCGCTCTGATTGTGTGTGTTCACCCTCATTTTTGTTGGTTTTGTTACTGCTGTCCTCATTAAAAGGCCTTTCCAGAGCCTTCCGCCGATCTCCGATAATGACTCTTCCGAAGCAGGATTATCTAGGGGTAGCAGAAGCTCTCCTACACATATGCCGTTTCACCACTTGGGATACAAGAGTGAAAAAAAAGAAGCGTTTTCATTCAGTCCGGATTTACTACTTGTTCTCTTGGTTCTTGAACTAATTACAGGTCTTGGGTTACAGAGCTTCCCTATGCAAGTGGTGTGTCGTGACTTACACGTTTTTCCTGAGCGAGTGAAAGTGAATTCCACCAAAGTTAGTTTCAATTCACATTTCCCCACTAGTGCTAAGCTTTTTTTTTTTTTTTTTTTTTTTGGGGGGGGTTCTTAATAACGCTTCTTACAGTGTTCTCTGCTTTTACAACATTCATGCAGATCACAGAGGGCACATATAAACAGATGGTGAACTTAACAGCTTTCACCGGACTCGGGAATTTTCTTGACTGTCCATGCTGGAGGTCACATTCCCTTGTTTCTAGATGAGGAAACTGAGGAATCCCCCAGAGGTAAAGGGTGCACAGCTCCATCTGGTTGAACATGGTCCACAGTCTCTGTTTCAGTATTTATTCCGCCCTCACCACCAATGAATTGTTTTATTGCATTGTTATAACATTGTTTGTCTTAACCATGAACTTATTTTCTTATCTCACATATATAGCTCATACAGTCATTTTAAATTATATTCTCATGCAGCATTTAAAAAATAATACAAATCACCTATTTTTTTTAGCATTAATAGTAAGAGAGACAATGTGATATTTGCACATGTATGTGTGTGTGTATTTATATATGTATACGTGCCCAAACTCACATGAGTACTGGTGGATGCCAGTAGTGGTGCTGTGTTTCATCCGCACGTGGGTTGGGGTGGAATTATCTCCTTGAATATATGGGGGGGAAGCGATAGAATGATTAGTGTATCCTTATTGGACTTGGGGAGGAAAGAAAATCTTCATTTCCAACAATTTCCGTTCCCTGTGTCACCTCGGTATTTAATTTACTTCACTTACACGACTACTCGAAGTTTTCCCAGGTTAGTTGCTCCTATTAATTATAACCTAGAGGGATAATATTAGTAAACTAATGGATCACAGTGTCTGAATGGAGGCCAGCAGATCACTGTGGAAGAACTGATCCGCAAGCAAGCGCTGTGTGATGGGATGAACTGAGGCTTGCCTTAGGGGGCTCCGGAGGCCACAGTTTGTCACAGCCTTAGGGATTACCTAGCCCACGCCATTCCTTTAGAGATGAAGAAAGTAAACTGTGAAATGTTAAGGGACTTTCAGGTTTACAGCAAACGAGAGTCTTTTCACTGCACTATGAGACTTTCACTTATTTCATATTTCAACTGGTTGGGCATCACCAGTATTTGGAAGTAATGCCATTTCTTGCGTAACTGGTATTTCAAAGTGGCCTAGGAGCTAAGCATTCTGTGGCAAATTCAGTTAATCTGTCTCCTGAGTGAAAAGCGCTATGATGGTCCAGGATTTCATTTTTCATCACGAGAAGTAACTTCCTTCTCTTCTTTCTTCCTCCTCTTCTTCCTTCTCCCTTCTCTCCAACCGTTGAGGTCAAGGGGGGTATCCGTCATTTCACCTAGTTTTGCTTTTCTTCATATTTTCTTTAACATCTGTGCATGCGAGTGTTGTGGTATATGGTTTCATTGTAAACTACCAGGCATCGATGGCTTGTTATGGGGCAAAATTGACTTTCTGTGCTTGTCTGTGGCATTGTTAAAGGCTGCTGATATTGCCAATGGATACACATACTTGGAAATCATCTTCTAGTTTGAATGCAGTTAAATATTTAAAAATGATCGCAGTGATTTGTTCGCATTCTTGTTCAGACGGAAGGCCTACTTGTTGTTATAAATAAAAAAATTGCAAGACTCAATTTTAAAATTCCAAGGAGTTGTATATAACAGAATAATGAATGGCTCTTTCCTACCCGACCGGCCCATGACAAGGCTCCTTTAAACTGATTTGGGAACATGTCAGAATCATCTTTGCTCAGCTTGCTCATAGTTTGCCTTTTTTGTTAATTAACCCCAAGTTTAGCTGTGTGGTGACGGGCGTGCTGCTTTAGTGCCTGTAGGGATCTTTCTTGTTCAATTCCAGAAGCCATTTCCTTTGGAAAGTCTTTTCCTCTTGGTTTCAGTCACTTCTGTGTGTGTACCCAGGACAAAAGCCACAACTCCCATGCCTCTCACCCTGGTTGGTTCTGAAGCTCTGTGGGGTACCTGTTGGGAGTGGGGGGGCGTAGAGCTTGGACTTGCATACGAGTAGGTAGGTTTTCCATCCTACAAGACATCTGCCTGCCCTGTACACATACTCACATGTTTATGGACATACAAAGTTGGGGAAATTCAAGAAAGCAAAATTTTGAACAACAACAAAAAAAAAGGATTTTGAGAGAGAGAGAGAGAAATACCTCATTGTTTCTCTTTATGTAAATCCAAAGTGATTTTCTCCCAAAAAAGGACTAAATATATTCTTCGGCTCTCTCTCGTCTCTCTGAATTAATCAGCGTGGTTGCTGCCTCAACCTGCTCAGCTGGAAGCCGCTCGCGTGTAGGACTGCAGGCTCATGTGACGTGCTGAGAGTTAAGCACAGGGACCCCCGAGTACGGAGATGACACAGACTATTCATAAAGTCAGGCTGCACGCTTCCCAGGAAGGTGACCCTGCTGCTGGCTGTGTTTCTCCAGTGTCCATAAAACCCAGTCCACACAGCAGCTTGATCTGTGGGTGATGGGGATTTTGCTGATGGTGTTAAGATCAGGGATACTTTGTAATTATTATTTCAGGCTATTTTTGTATACACTTTTTACACCTGGTATTAAACTGCAGCGTTTTCAGCAGGAATTAAACCGAATGTCATCATTTCCCTGGATGTCACTCTGCCCCCCTGACTTTAGCCTCTCTCCTGTCACGTAGCACAGTCATTGTGACTTTTTTGGTATGAATTCATTCTTGCTTTTCACATAGGGACCTGGGGTTGGGATGAGGTCTACTTGCAGAAGTGGAAATAGAAATGCGTATCACACAGGGGTGGTGTCAGTCAGTCACCTGAGAAAGTAAAAGCCACCCATGAGTTCTCAAGGCAGCCTTTGAACTGTTTGTCTTTATGAAGCTGGCTTAGGAGAGAAGCAATGAGTCGCAATTGTCATTTTCATGCTTTTCTGAAGGTTCTGGGTAATCAGCTTGTAAACATGCATCTAAAGGCACATGATTAGCTTGTAATAAATCTCATTGACTCCTGTGTTTGAATTGACTCTTAAGCACAAGAGACAATATCAGATAGATTAAATCGTTCTTGGAATACACTGATTCCCAGAGAGTCCACATGATTTTGCACTGAAATCGTATTGAAAACCGCAGCCATATTTTATACTGGCCCTGTCTGTAGTATTCTCATTGGAGCATCCTTAGGATTATTTTAAGAGCTACATGGCTGGCCCAGGAGGGTAGAGAAGAAGCATTTGTTGAGTGCCTGGCAGATGAGCCAGATAATTTTTATACGTTGTTCCACGTACTTTACTTCCCACAGGAACCTACTGAGTTTTGAGTTGCTGTGCCCAGTTTACAGGTGAGGAAATCAAGGCCTTGAGTGACGTGCCTCCGGTACACAGCTAGTAGTGGCAGAGCTGAGTGTCCGATTCACATAAGCGAGCCCTTCCCATTGCACCTCACTCCTCCTCTAAGCACATGCTCCCCGAGGCTTCTGCAGGCCCTGTCGCTCACCCGAGGGCGAGCATGGTTTGGGGGCTGGTCTTACAGGTCACACATGATGTTACTGACAAAGGAGGTGTTCCGCTTCTCTGTTGTTTGGAGACCTCTGTGGTTGGGAGCAGGACTTCCGGGGGTGGGGGCACACTATAAAGATGGATCCAGTCCTGCCTTTCGAGATATGTGGCCTGAAAGGAATCAGGGAATGGAGTGTGTTTAGTGGGCTGCAGTTTTAACATTCCTGATTGCAGTGGAGGCAGTTGATGCTTTAGATTTTCCTTAGTTGTTTTTAATCTAATAACCCATCTTTCAGTATAGTCTTTCTGTGCTCTTTTCTCTCCTTTCCTCCTTGAATACGTGGGCTTCACGTGCACCAATTTCTCCAACCCTCACGGAGAATACAACAGAGATCAGACTGGAGTAACTGTTCTGAAGCTGCATATCCCTGTGTGGACATCCACCCGAAAACTCAGATTTGTGATTTGTAAGAGAGAGAAAACTGGCGTGGCGTGGGGCAGATGTATCCAAATACTTGCTCTGTCTTTGCTTTTGAAGAACTAAAGAGTCAACTTGACTCCTTTTAAAACATGAAAAGTGTGTATTCCAAACCAACCCAGGTGACACAGCAGGGATTGGACCTACTAAAGTGATTACTAGAACAATTCACTATTAACTATTAAATGAATGTTTTGAGTTTTTAGTAGTATGTTCTGTTATATTAAGATGCATCACTTGCATCCCACTGCAAGCTTAGAAATATTTTCCTTGGAGAATAATGCTGATCACAGATATCAATAAGGACACATGGCTGTTGCTAATCTCATTTATCAAATTCTCGCCACAGATAGAACCTAGGCTTCGGCCCGAATATGTACTTCATTAGTGGCCATCCAGTCCACTGTTGGTGGTTGTCAAACCACCTGGGTTACTGTGCTGTCCTCATGTGAGTTTGGGGCTACGGCCAATGTGCAGAATTTTATGTGTGAGGTATTGAAAACCCTGATTAAGATGACACGTGGTATTTCACTATCCATGAAAACTTAACATTCTCAAATACTCCTTTTAAATCAGAGAGCCCACCTCAAATTCTGGTTTTCTTGGGGCATCCTGTATTTCACACAGACCCTCCTAGCATCCTGCGTCACCAGCCACAGCTCTTGCATTGCTGTGTCTGGAAATGAAGAGCTAATTAGTACGGCCAGAAGGGGGTGGGGGAATACTGGGAGTGTATTTGGAGAAGGTAGAGAATTGTGAGTATGAGAAACCCATTTAAACAAGCCAAATGTATTTGTAGTTGGGACTCGAGCTCTCATTTAATGAAAGACAAGCCAGATAGGGCCCTTTGCAAGGATCCCCACGTGGGTATGTCTGACCCAGTAATGGGCAAGGCAGTCAGGAGCAGCTGCTATTTGAGTGCAGAGCTGTTTTCAAAATCAGAGCCCTTCGCAGTCCAAAAACCCTTACAGGTCATGCCTGAATACCTTCAACGTGCCCCATGTAAAAACACACTGCGAGTCGATGGGACGCGCCCTATGAATTATACCTTATTTATTATCATTGAGCCCTCCCTTTTTCCGTCATGCGTTAGAGTTATGGGCTGGAGCAGTTCTTAATACTCTATTTATTTTAGGGGAGGAAAATGTTTTTCTTTAAAGGCCCACAACATTCATGCAATACCAACTGCTGGCAGTTTCCCCAGCATTTAAGGAAATATTGTTGTAAGGCTTTTATGTTCTGTACTTCAATCAGCCAGAGCCAGCAGTGTCCCAGTAGAAGGGCCCTCAACAGACCATTTTCAGCATTTTGCTACAATTAAACTCCTCTGGTTTTAGCCCTCAGGCAATTTAGTACCTTTTTACATATGCACATTATGAACTTTTGACCAGGGTCTAGCAGTCATATATTAGAGTGCTGCTCTTGAAAGCAGGCTTAACAAGTTCCTCTGAGTATTGCAGTTGGAGTCAGTTGTGGAAAAGGTAATTTAAGCAACTTGCAGCGAGGCCATTCAGAATCTCAGTGATGATCCTAAATATCTCTCTCTTGCTCTCTCTCTCTCTCTCTCTCTCTCTCTTTTTTTCCTTGTTTCCTCTGGAAGCTGGTAGCAAGAGCTTTCAAAGTCTGTGATTGATCTTTTATTCAGTAGCTAACGAGGGCTGTGATTCTATTAGCGCTACAAGGCAAGAGAACAGTGATTTAATGAAGTGTCTAGTGAGCCGGCCATAGATTTATCCTGTTGTCGCTAATTTGCAGGGCCGCGTCGAGCATAAAGGAAACTGCACTCACACTGCTATTAAGCAGGTATTTTCTTAGTAAATTGTTGTAAGGTCAGGTACAGTTATCTCACCGAAAGCAATGCCTTACCTCTTCAGTGTCGGCAGATGACAGCCGCCGTGCTGAGCGCTCGCCGAGGCGGAACCGCGAGATCAGAGGTCCTTCTCCAAGTCGCCCTTAGCGGAGGCAGGAGCAGACGAACTGCCAAGTAGGAGTAATAGAGTCATAATTGGTGATTAGAACGGGAAAGGTGCAATAACATCTTAATACAAACTGGCGTCTGTTACAGTTACTGTCAGTGGTTGTAAACTCGCGCTGCCGCCCGGACTGGTTCCGTTTCCCTTGATTAGCTCTGAGGAACGAGGCGGCGGGCGCTGGGGACACACACGCGCGCGGAGAACGTCCAGACCGTGGCTGCTTCCCAGAGCCTGGCCCTGTCTCTGCTGTTTTTCTTGGGCACCAGCACTTGCCCCCGCCTTGGAACGTGCCATGGTAACCTTTTCCCACCGCCCTGGGAGAACCACAATTTCATAAATGTCCTCTGATCTCCCCCTCTTTCCAGGCGCGGTGACATTTATGCGCACTGGCTTTGAGGCTCGTTGAACTTTTGTTTTATTTGCCTTTGCTAAGGGGAGGTATTTGCCTCATGTCAAATTCATATCCCACTGCAATTCTGTGTTCACAGTAACAGATTTAGTCTTGCATGCCAGAAGGAATCCATGAAACAAAATAAATACACGACACTGAGGAAGGATGCGTTTTTTTCGGAACACGGGGATGTTTTTAGTGCAGTGCCATGTTTGAGGTGCCTTTGCAGGTATGCATAGGTGGTGTCCATTTGTGGGAAAGGCGAAGTGGAGAAATTCTTTTATGATGCTTAATGAAATGCCAGGCTGGCTGAAAGGGCAACCCTTGAAAAACAAGGTGCCCAACTGCACATTGATACATGCCTGGAGATTCTTCTATGCTCTGCAGCGTATTATTTAAATTCATAAAAGAAGAAGCTGTCCAGTATTGTCCAGACGTGCTGAGCAGCTGTCATTATAGATAAATATAGGTGACTGGTCATTTGCATTGTTTGGAGTGGGGTAAGGCTTGCCAGGATGCTTAGGACTGAACAATGAGATGCGATGAGGAGACAATGTGCATAGATGCGTTTTCCTAATCTGGCGCATAGTAGGTTATCAGTAACTCTTTTTTGATTCTACACTTAGTTGTTGAATCTGTTTGGTGAAGCCTTGTGTTTGGGTTCTCACCCTGATCCATAAAACTTGGGCAATCCTAATGCTTACTTCACCCCAGGGTCGCTGTGTGTTAGGTTAGTTAAGGTTTATGGTCAAGGAAAGAGTTTAAAGGAGTGTTTTATAATGGTACCCTGTTTGCAAATGATCATCTCTGTGATTGCAAAGAAGGAGTCAAACCTCCCGATTTCCCAGTATGGACCTTTGGGCCTCAGCACAGTCATGTTCACTCTGGAGCTGCCATTTCATCAAGGGGGGGGGGTGTCTCCCTCCCGTGGAACTGAAATCTTAGCTCGTTGGCCTGGAGAGCAGAACTCAGGACACACAGGCAGAGGCTTATTGTGGAGGAGATGAAGCTAATCAGAGCACAGCTGTATCGGTGAACGCCCGGTTGGCTCTAATTGACCTGTTTCAGAGTGGTGTGGCATAAGGAATGCTGGGATGTAAGGCTCATTGCTTAGCACTGTGGCCAAGGGCTCACTTGGCATATCTAACAGTAAATAGAATTGGAAGGAAGGATGGATGTAGGGAAGGAAGAAAGGGAGGGAAGGAGCGAGCTGGAGGAAGGAAGGAAGGAAAAGGGAAAGGGAAAGGAAAAAGAAAAGGAAGAAAGCTGGAAAGGGAGGGACTAAAGAGTTAATTGAAAGCATAGTCAAAAGTCCTGCTCACTGTTTCCTCTAGTCCGTACAAAGTAATTTGACTTAATAGGAATAATAGTGCCAAGTGACTAGAAGTTTTTGAATGCTTACCAGGTGTGTGTCCATATGTCATTTAATCTTAATGGCAGTCCCCACTTCCTACATGACAAAGCTGTGGTGCAGAGGCCATGGCAGGAGCAAAGGCAGGATTTGAACACAGATCTGTCCATACTTTCCCCTCTATCTGCCAATACAGAAGCACTGCCCGGTGCAGTGTGCTGCTGCCCTTTCTTCCTGAGGAGGCTTCATTTCTCTAAAGGTTTGACAAGGGTAACCCCCTCCATTTCATTTCTGGGAAGAGGGGAAAGGAGAAATTGGGGAAAGGAGGGGAAAGAAGAAATAGTTCACAGAATGAAAGATAATTTTAAGAATTACCATTTCTAAAGTGGATGAATAATCCGATTGAAAATTGTACAAATTTAGACCTGCAAACCACTCAGCCTGCCATGCCATTTCCCTAAGTGGCCCTGAGGGAATATTTGTTAAAGAACTACCTGTTCTATCCCTTGACCCCAAGGTTAAAGGGTGGGGCAATATTCAGAATAATGTGCCTTTTCACTAATAACTACATGGACCCATAATCTCTTAATTTAACATGCTATCCAGGAAAGTGTTAATATTTTCCCCTTAATACAATCTGTTTTAGTAATAAACTCCCCATCTAAAGCACCTTGGTAAATAATACCCATCACGAGAGGGTGCCAGTAATCAATTTATGTTTTTTAAAGTATTTATGTTTTATGGATTATTGTTTTTTTCTTTTTGAAGACCTGAGCTTTAGAATCAGAGTTGCATTCAGATGGGCATAATTTATTTTTGAATTAAAAGAGACTAGCGCATCGAACACAACAGGTCACATATTATATGATTCCATTTGTATAAAATATCCAGAACAGGCAAATCCAGAGAGACAGCAAACAGATTGGTGGTTGCCAGGGTCTGGGGGCAGGGGGAATGGGGAATGGCTGGGGATAGCCACGAGGTTTCCTGTTGAGGTGATGCAGATGTTTTGGAACTAGATAGAGGTGGTGGCTACACAACATTGTGGATGTACTAAATGCAACTGAATTGTACACTCTAGAACAGTTAATTTTATGGTATGTGAATTTCACCTGAATAAAGGAAAAAAGAAGTTGACGCATAGGAAAGATATTTTGGCACATAGAGCATATTAAGCTTTTTTTTTTCCCCTTCCTTTTCTCCCCTTTGTACTAAACAATTTCACCGTTAACAGCATGGGAGGAGATAACTGGGCTGTGTGTAATGCCCAAGTAAACAGATCTGAAAGCAGTAACCCAGTCCCTGCCCTGTGTGGTGTTATGCAAGGAGCCTCTGAAACACGTGCTCACCTTATCATTTCTTGACCATGCTATTGATTGGTTATGTGTTTGCCTGTGTTATTAATAATGTATACCTGGAAAAATCTATGTGCATTAAAGTCTTTGATCTTGTCATGAGTTTCAATGCCAAAGATTCCATTTTCTCTCTCTTTTTTAATTTTCAAAGAGATAGAATGGAAATAATTTTAAAACTTTTCTCTCCCCTATCTAGTGGGAGAGCTTCCTGCTGACCTCCATCAGGTTAATGAGCTATGTGTGTGTGTGTGTGTGTGTGTACACAAAAAACTCTGTGGGGAGCCTGTATGTATACACACACACACACATTTGCATATACACACATACGTATACACACATGCATGCGTATTTTAAGGAGAGAATTATAAAACAATTATTTGATTCAAGCTGACTGTATTCTAGAGGTGAAGAATATTTGAATACAAGACTTACACATCTTGTAGATTAAAACAGAATTTAAAGACTTTAGACTAAGGCACGATCAAAGGCTCTCTTTTCATTGTTCTTTTATTGTTTATTGACTTCAAAAAGACTTTTTAGTTTAAACTGACTTTAATGTCTCTTGAATGCTCTTTTGTACAGTGACTTTGAAAACTTGGGGATAATGTCTTCATTAAGCGGAGGAAAATCTTAGGGAAAAAATATAACTGTAACTTGGCTTTCATTAGAGTAGAAAGAGATAAAGCTTTGCTTAATTAATATTTGGTTTCCTTCTGTTCAGAATTATAAGGGGACAGGGGGTTGAAGTTAGTGCTGATAAAAGCTCGTAACAGACATAACACTGGAACTTTCTCGCTGCCTTAGAATTTAGAAGAACATAATTCTTAGAACTTTATGAACAGTATTGGAATGTTCTAGGTGCCCTGTTTTTCTGGCTATGAAATGACTCCGGACCCAGTAGCACTGATCACCCTGGCTCTTGCCACCTTTGGTTTCATTTTCTTTTTGTTTGTTTCCAACACCTGTTTAGAAATTATTGATTGTGTGTGGGGGTAGGGGTGTGGGAGTGTGTGTGTCTATTGATATGTTTTCCTTTCTATTAAAAATAAAAAAATCAAACTTTCCCTGATCCTTTCTAAGCCACCAATCAGAACGCATCACTCTCAGAAAGTTGTTTCTGACTGACCCCGTGAAGCATCCCTGGCCTCTGGGTACCGAAGGATTCCTTTTGTACTGTTTCTTCAATTTTCTGTGACTTTCTACCTGTTCCCTGTTCAGCTTCTCTTTTCTATGGACAGATCTCTGGTCCTTAAATTTAGGAATGCTTTTCAGGCTGCCTTTGGGGGAAAAAAAAAAAAACAATTCTGTGGGGAGCCTAGCACTGGACTACTGAGACTTCACCAATGCTGGCCAATCATACTGGCTGCTTGATTTCTTTTTTTCATATTATTAATAGCAAAAGGGAGAATTGTGCATACAAGCTCCACCCACCAGAGTTCAAACTGATTTTCTAGATCCATCATTTTGCTTCCACACATCCCATGGAAGGCAGTTCCTAGAGGCGCCGTCTCATGGCACTTTCTTGGCCCCTCTAGGATGCCAAGCCCTCCCTTCTCTGTAGACATCACTGATCCTACGGCTTGATAGAGAGAACAGCATGGTAAAATGTAAAAAACACAGGGCTTGGGACCAAACAGGTGTAGGTACAAATTCTGTATCTGTTGTACACTAGCTCATCGGCCTAAGGTAGGTTCCTGAACCTTTCTAAGTGTCCGTTTTCTCATCTATAAAGTGGAGATAATATAATTTACTTCAAAGAGTTGTGGATGGGTCAAATATGGTAGAGTGTACTGCCGTTATGATTTTAGCAATAACTCCCCAGTCACCTAATTCTGTATGAGAACAGATCTGCTCTAGCTTTCTGTTTAAGTAGCTAACACTTGGAAAGACTTCCCTTTTTACCTGCTTTCCCCCCAAGAAAGTATATTCAAGATGGCAACTTTCGATATCATGATGTCTCCCACTTAATAGCTCTGAATGACTTCGCTATCTTTGTTGCAGCTCTCAATAGATTGACGGATGGATGGATTGATTGTAACACCTGTGCAGTCCTGCTGGCTCTACTCTTTTTTTGAATCCTCACGTGCCATGGAGTCATGGGTTTCAGAGGCAGATGTAAATACTGAGTTTTTAAGTGGCATGGAGGAGGCACCGCGACTCTGTTATGTAAACCCTCAGGGATATTTATACCCTCTACTGAGAAGGGTAATTGAGCCTCCAAACCACCCACCAAGATTTCTGCCTGTAAAATATTTAAGGACTGGTGCTATAAAGCCATTTCCCTATGCAATTTGTTTTCCATCTAGGAGCAGGAGAACCAGGAAAATGTGGCTCAGAGTAACTTATAAAAGCCAAGCGCTTAAGCTAGAAAATGCATCTCCTCACAATAGCACTTGGAGAGGGGCTGAAGGCAGACAGAAAGTAAACAGAAAAGGGACCAGGGTCCTGCAATTGAGATGACAGGGCTCCACAATGCGGCCGGACGATGGTGTTATAAATCACCCATTGCGTCTTCAGCGAGACTTTCCCTGGAAGCCTATCATGGCGTGTGCAGAAGGGCTTTTCGATAAAAGGAGCCTCGTTAAGAAATGTAAAACACTGAACTTTAAACGCAGAGCAGGCTGCCGGGCACTTCCCACACCGTGGGGAAGAGTGCATGGATTCAGCTTCACATAGACATCCGGGCCGGGCCTACAAGCTCTTCACGCTTTCCTCTCCTGGTTGGCAGAAGAGGCATCAGGCATGCTTTTCCTGAGAAGGCCGACCTCCAAGATAGGTGAGCTGCAAAGGCAAGGGTGAGGTGCTGCTTAGGTGACACCTAGAGATCGTCTAAAACAAACCGACACGGGTAACCTGGGACTCGAACAAATTCCCAGAGACTCTAACAGATGTGTAAGTTGTAGACTGACGTATTATTAAAGGTAACACTAGCTACCATAGAAAGTAAGTACAGTGGGACAAACATGGCGAAAGTGTATCTCTTGCTTATATGTGGCTCAAAGTGTCCGTTCTGGATTAGCCGGCAGCCGTCTTCTAAGTGGTAACTTAGAGATCCAGGCCCTTTTCATCTTGTGGTTCAGCCATCTTCAGCATCTGGCTCCCAAGGCTGCCTTGGCTGTCGGCATCATGCTGGCGGAAGAGGCAGGAACACGGGGGATCATGTGCAGGAAATTCGAAGGACCAGGCCTGGGAGTGGTACGTAGCTACGAAACGCAAGAGACTAGAAAAGGTAGTCTAGCTGTGTGCCCAGGAAGAAGAGGAAACAGGTCGGGTGAACGGATCACAGCTCTTTGCCCCAGCTGATGCACTGGTGTTTGTTTGATTTAAATCACTTTGGATTCTCAGCTCCTTCTTTTTATCCAAGTTCTTCATGCAATCGACTCTGGAGATAGCCAGGGATAAAGAAGCCATCTTCACTGCCCTCCACTATGTTAGCCTCTTGGGGAAGCATTCTTCCTGTCCTGTGTGCCAGGTGCCTTTGTCTACCTTTCACTATAAATACTGGAAAGGATGATATGGTACTTACCTTCCTAGTCTTCCCCTCAGCTGAGGGTGGCCACGTGACAGTTCTAGTCAGCAAGTGAAATCAAAATCCTGCAGCAGGCCTTATTGGAGACCTTTTGCTTTTGGATGAAAAGGCAGGTGTTTTCCCTCCCCCTTTCCTCCTACTCTGAATGCAGCATGTTTGTCAATAGGAAGCAACAAAGAGGAGGGGGGGAAATCAAAGAATGGCCGAGAGAATGGCTCTCAGGTTGTAGGGCCACTGACTAGAGTCAGCAGCTGCATAACTAAGTCAGGCCTGTGTCTTCATCCCCCTCCTGCCAACCAATGAACCACTGATAAACATATTGATGCAAATATGGAATACGGCTTTGAGAGGGTTTCTGGGTAATCCTCAGGGGCCAGAATTCTTTGAGAATGCAACTGTCATCCTTCACCCCCTTTGTCTGTTTGAATATTTGCGAGGAATAGTTATGCTTTGCTTCAGATGAGGAGCACTCCAGTGTGATGTTTCTAGAAGGTTACCAGTGATAACACAGGAAAGCTTTGTTCACCATTTGGATTTTTCTCACCAGCCCATATTTGTTGTGGTGATGTGGGATGTGGTGATCACAGAACTTTGCCTCGTGCATGGAATCTCTGGAGCACTATTTGAACCACTTGTCTTGCCCCTTTTCCTCTGTGACTTTGTACTGAGACTCGTTTATATTATGGTGACTGACTCATGGTATTTAAAAATCTTTATGTAGGCCACATTGGTTAGAAGATAACAATATATAAACACTAGTCACTCAACGTCATTTGACCTGAACTAGGCTACAGTTTCTATCATGGTTATCAAAATAATATTAATAATATGGATTTTCCATGGCGAGGAACCATGTAAATATCATCATGAGGTAGACATATGACTTATTAAAGAAACTTTTAAGGCTCTTTACTATATCAATTTGCAATGTTGTTTATTTTTTTCCTGTATGCACCAAAACTATTCCAGGTAAGTTACCAGTTTTTGATTCTACAAATATGCTTCTTTAGAAATGTAACATATTTTAGACTTTTTATTCAGTAAAGCCATTCCTTTGATGATTCCAATTATTTATTACGATGTCAATTTATACACACATTTTTCTCAGGCGCCCGTGCTTGCGGTGGTCAAAGGGTTGATGAAAAAATCAAAGTTTAAAAGCGGGTAAGTAACACTGTGACGATCAGCCCCCATATATATTTCTAATTAAAACCCCAGCCCTGTAGAAGCGCCAATGCAAAGGCTGGGCTGCCTATCGCATTCATATAACCTGACCCATTGACAGTGGAATTACTAAGTCAGAGGGAACGCGGTCAGGCCCGTATCTCCCAAACCCAGGCTATCGTGTCTCCAGTACTGAGTATTTCAAAGTCGTCAGTTCCAGAAGCCTTTGTTCACTTTTAAATAATGGATGACTCTGGGGCCTTGATAATTGTCTCTTAAGGAAGAAATTCAGAAAGTTTAGAACATACATTTCTGTCAGTAGAAACTGAGTTCTCTTGCTGTTCTGTAAAGCGTACACAGTTTGGAATATACGTCATCAAGTTTTGTCACACCGAAGGAGATCATACCATTTTGTCATCAGAGTATCTGGTGCATGAATCCAAATTAAGGTAGGGTGACTGCTCTAACTCCTTGATGGCTCCTCTGGTCTAGCACAGGAAACAGCAAACGATGGCCCCACTTGGTCCAAATATGACGTACTACCTGTTTTTTGTGCAGCCCGTCAGCTAAGAATTCTTTTTACATTTTTTAAATGGCTGAAAAATTATGAAAAGAAAAACACTGTTTCGTGGTACATGAAAACTATATGAAATTTAAATTTGTCCATAAGTAAAGTTTTATTGGAACACAGCCTTGCTCATCCATTTACGTACTGTCTGTGGCTGCTATAGCATGACAACAGCAGCGGTGAGTAGTTGTAGCACATAAAGTAAGGCCCGCAAAGCTGGAGATATTTACCACCTGCCCCTTTACAGACGGGTTTGCCAGCATCTAATTCAGGTGAGCAGAGACGATTAAGGGGAGATTTTTGTCCCCCTTCTCTCAGTGAGATGAAGGAAGGTCAGAATGTGTTCTTGCTTTTGGTGCTGACATGGCTACTTTTTGGAACTCTTCCTCTTCAATATGTCCCAACCCGGACTTTTCCTGTCTACCCCACTCTTTACTCCCAGGTCTCTCCAAGGTAAACAGTACGGTGTTAGCTAAGGACCACTGTAACCAACCAGTGGTTCTCTGCAGACCAAAAAGAGTCACCTCTAAGATTATTGAGCTATCATGTGGCAGAGCAGGTCAAGTCCTTGTAACATACACGCTGCCATTCCACTGTTCTGTAGTTACAGTATAATTTAGGGTTGATGAGGAGAAAGTGGTCTCTCTTTATCTGTTAATTCCTTGGAGGAAGTTCTGTTCAGAATGAATAGTCTTGAAATGTGTAATAAAGTTACCTATCAAGACCACTTTTACAGAGAGATTTAAATGTGATAATAAGAATAAAAGAAAATGAAGTGACATTGAGGGCGTCTTCTTTTATAACAGCTCTTGGTCTTGACTGTGAAGCACGCTGTAAAATGACTTTTATACATTTATGGATTGAAATGGTTCTGCTGAAATTTTAAGTGTTAACATTGTTCAAACTTCCATTACTAACACCTCTCACATTGTTACGAATGGTTTCATATTTGACATTTTGATCATCCTAACCGGGGACATTTTGTACTGAAGCTCTCATTTCACGGGATAGGACGGTTCTGCTTATTTTGGTTTCAGCACTTTCCAATAGGAAGCCAATACGTTATGTCTGCATATCTTACCCCGATGCGTCCTATAAACTGATCGTCATAGAAGGGGGAGATGGAGGAAGCTTTAGTGTTTTGTTAGCTTCGTGTGGGTAGAAAACAAAGATTTTTTTTCAAACCTGGTTCCTTCTTTTTCAGCTTTTCTTGTTTGCTTTTCCTACTTCTATTCAGACTACAGTCCATAACTGCACTTTATTTTTTTTTATATAACTGCTTTATTGAGATATAATCCACATATCATACAATTCACTCATTTAAAGTGTACAACGTAATGGTTTTTTAGTATATGCTCCGAGTTGCACAGTCATCACCACAATCAATTTTAGGTCATTTTTAATAACCCAAATAGAAAGCCTGTGCCCTCTAACCCCCCACTTCCTCTGCCAGCCTTAGACAACCACTAATCTGTTTTCTGTCTCTAGATTTGCCTATCCTGGACATTTGACCTACATGCGATCACACAATATGTGGTCCTTTGTGACAGGCTTCTTTCACTTAGCATAATGTTTTCAAAGTCTTCCTCCTTATTTTTCATTCCCTTGCTTTTCACGTTTTTTTTCCCTTACAAATTTAAAGAAAGACTACATACAGAACTATTTAATCTAGTGAAGCATGCAAGTATCCGTGGGATTCATCTTTGTGGCCACCACGGCAACTAGAAGTGCCTGACACCTCTTAGGCTTTCTGCAGGTGCTTGCTAAGTACATACATGGATGACCGATAAAGCTAAAGCTAGTACCGTACCTAAGGCCTCACATCTCCTTCAGCGCAGCTGTAGGCACATCTCAAAGAAGAGCCAGTCCATCCGAGGAAATGTGAAGGATTGTGCTTTAGGAAACGTAATGTGAACGCCACCAATATCTCAGACATCCAGAGCTGCTGCTTCACTGTATTCTTTCTCCTTGTCTCATCTTTTCCATCCTGTGTGTTGAGAGCAGGGCCTTCCTTGTGCTGTTCTGGACTCTTCTTGGTTCCCCAGGTTGACTGTGTCAGCGCCTTCTTAAGGTATCACCATTCCTGAGATAGGAGCTTTTGGTACATGGATGAATTTGGGTTTATAAATATTTTGTTTATTTCTTTTCCCCTAGAGTTTTACCAAGAGAGTAAGGATTTTGCTAGAAATTAGTCCTTTATAAAGTTTGCCCTGTTTTTACAAGACTCTCTTTGGTTGACGATAACTTGAGCCATGATTTTCATTTTGATGCACACAGAGTGCTCACTACATCTTTTAGAAATAAAGACTTTTTAAATAAAAGTAAGAGAAAGAGGTATTAAAGAATGGTTCTCTTACTAATTTATTATACAAATGGGAGTTCAGCTTTGGACCTACCTGGGTTCTTTTTTTTCCCTTTTATCCCTCCCAGTGTAACCCTCTATATGATGACCATTTTCCAGTGTACCAGGAATGGCCCATGGAAGCCGGTCGGGGGTTCCAGTTGTTATCAAACCCAAGCAAATCTTGGCTGTGAGACACATGATGAACTTACTGGGTAGAGTTTGAGCATCAGCTCTCACTTTGAAAATCTGTCCCCCATTATCAGGGAGGATTGAAAGTCTGCTTAAGTTATAAGCTAGCTAATTACTTCCTTAGTTGAAGACCTAAATGAGTTTGAAAGTGAAATGTGTATCTCCAAGTGCTAAGTAGCCAACTCACAATAGGCAATTGAGATAGCAAAGACTAATTTAGTAGAGGCAGTTCTATTCTTTTCTCTTCTTCTCTCTCTTTTATTCTCTCTCTCTCTTCCCTCCATTCCTCTGGCCTGCCTCCCTTCCTCCCTCCCTTTCTTTCTTCCTTCCTTCCTTCCCTCTTTTTCTGTCTCCCCTTCCTCTTTTCCTCCTTCAGTTCCTTCCTTCTTCTCCTCTCATTTAACTGTTATAAATATGATGGAATTGTGCCTGTAGGCTTTTGCTGGTAATTAAATAAATTATTTATACATTTAACACAATCTTGAATTACTAGGTGATCGTCTTAGGCACTCAAAAGTATAAGAGCCCTTGAAAGCAATATCCAAGCATAGATATTCCATAGCACGTCTTACAATCTAAATATTGCTTTTAGTGTAATCGAAGCAGCAAGAGTAGTCACAGCAGTTGATGGACTATTTTTCAAATTGATTTCAAAAATGTATTTAAGGGGATGATCTTCTAGTCTAGATTACCTATTGATTTTTAATATGAAAAGCTCATTATGTAAGCAGTAACTGCATATAAAAACCTAGCAAACCTTTGCATAAATCCTTTAATTGAATTTCCAGAGCCTGTGGTTCTACTTTTTTTTTAATTAAATCTATTTCTTTTTTTAAGTGTTACTGTGTAATTTGCATGCTGTGAAGAGGTCCTGTCCCAGATAAAGTGCCATTGATCCTTATTAAACCTCACCTCTGGGCTTGTTTAAAACTAACTGGAAAAATTAAAGTGTTCATGCCGCAGTGCACTTATAGCTTGTGTGATAGGATTATGGAAAAAATAATAAAACTAATTTCCAGGAGAGAATTTATAATGTGAGATTTTATTTTTTTCAATTTGATAATTAATAGTGAAATCCTATCATATATATAAATCACATTTTAGCCTATAAACTGAAATGGCAATTAGGAAAGATAATATATACTTGATGTAAAACCATCATGTTACGTGGGAATCATCTTTTGGCACTTTAATTTTTTTAATTGTAGAAGCAATGGATGATGGATTCAAGTCAAACACGTTAAATGGTGGGTTTCCTTTGAAAAATCTGATTCTTTTACTATGTACAATATTAGTAGATTTTTAATTTTAATGTGAGGAAGTATAAAAGATACAGAGAAAGATATTCTGGTTATGTTTGTGCTAAAATGTATGTATTAGAATTACCAGGGGAAAGAAAAATATAAAAGCTGCAATAGGTTTTTCTATTTTTTAATACCTAACATTTGTTATTTTAAAAGCAATAAAATCCCCTAAAGAAATATTCATAATCAATAAGAACACAAAATATGGAATATATTAACTGAGTTATAAAAATGTTTGTAGTATAGCACAAAATGAAAAACACAGCAAGTTATGTACGGTTTAAAGTGTAATCAATTTTGAGGTTGTATACAAGGATATAAATGATAAACACAAGTAGTAGCATTTTTAGTAAAGGCTGTTACAAAATACTGTATTTATGGCCTATTCCATTCTTTTTATAGCTCATTAATGTAGAAAACAAACACAGTGTATCCATCTTCTCAGACAGCTTAAAATTCCCTTAAATGATATTTTTAAATGGAAATACTGAACTCATTTGATCTGTTTCTTCTTTAAGCACACATTAGTTTGAACAGGCATGTACTCCGGGGTTCCTTTTCAGACTCTGGCAAGAACAAGTGTTGATCATGCTGCATTGATTGCCCTCCCTGTACAAAACTGGGCCAAACCTAACACCTTTACAAATAGTTCAGCACTGTTGCCCTCCTCTACAAGGTTCCCTGCCCATTTGCTGTGTCCCACCCCACCCCACCCCAAGGAGAACCTTCCTACCTTTGGAAGCTGCATTAATTCTTCCGGGCCACAAGGGGGCTGTTGAGTTATTGGTTCACTGCACTTGTTGGCAGGAGAGAGTTTTAATACTGGTTCCAAAGGTGCTTGATTTCCTGTGGTACCTATGAATATGCATACAGTGTGTACTCAGCAATCTAGCAGTTCAAACTAGACAGCTGGTTCTTAGGGTGAGCTTTTTTTTTTTTTCCCCCCGCTCTCCTTTCCTTGGACTAGTCCTTTTGAGTAAGCTGAATCTGTAATGTAATTTCATTAACTTATTTCCAGTATTTCATTTGGTTTTGATGTTTCCATTGTGGTCTCTTTTTTTTTTCCTTTCATTTTGTCACTTCTGTGGAAGTCACTGTTATAATTGATGGAGCGTAATTTCATGGCTGTAGGAGTCACAGACTTAGATATCCTGCCTTTCTAAAGCATAAGTAGGATTTAGCAGTGCTCTATTTGTTTCCTATAAGGTAAGTGTATTTGGAAAAGAAAAGGAAAAAAAGAACAAGGGCAAAGGATTTGAATTGTTTCCTTTCTCTCTATTTGGATTAATACAGTTCAGCACTACATAGCCCCATCCATCCATCCATCCATCCACCCATCCAATATGTGGTGAGTACCTACTATGTGCATGCACTACTTTAGACAGTAGCAATTTGAATTTGGATCAGTCATTGCCTTCAAGAATCTCATTATCTAGTGAGGCAGACAAAGACATATGCAAATCATTTTAACAAGTAGACCCAGAGACCTAACTCGGCCTTGGGTTAGAGAAGGCTTTCATTATAATGTTGAAAAGTCTTTTACTTATGATTATAGTTTATTTGGACTTTATAATTTTTTTTTTAAAAAACAAATGCTCTTGGAAGTACATACCATGATACTGAATACTGTGAAGATTATGATTTTAGAATGAAGTCTTTTTGTGGCATGACCATACACAAGAAGACACTTTACTTAGTGAACACGGAGCTAGGATAATTCCCGTTCTCTAGAATAGATTGGCATTGGTCTGGTTGCTCCCAGAGAATCACGTGGCCACTGTCACAGAGAGGGACAACACAGAGGTCCATCTGTAGCATGTGGGCAGTCATTTGCAAGTTAAGAAATAGGGATCAGGGCACCAAATAAAATGGTGTGAGTATCTGGCCTGGAACCTTGGACAGTGGTCAGAAGCAAGACCCACACCAGGAAGAAAAGCCAAGCGGAGCTAGGAAAATCCCAGCCAGCACAAGTTAGAGGTCTTTAGTAATGCCAACACAATAGTGCCCCCAATCACTGCCCCTTCCTGAGGCAGTGCAGCCAATAACAGAAATAGAGCATCTAAGATGCAAAAGAAACTGAGAGGCTAAAGTGATGATTCTCTTGGCTTCAGAGCCCAGAAACAGGCTGGCTTGATCTCATCTAAGCAGCCATTCTTGCCTTGAGGCAAATCGATGGATTACCAAATTGAGTTCTGTCTTACAGAGTAACAGAAATAGTGCATCTGGAGCTGCATTGTCCAATATGGTAGCACCTATCCACACATGGTAATTTAAATTTAAAATAATTAAAATTAAAACTTCAGTTTCTCCGTCGCACTAGCAACATTTGAACGCTCAGTAGCCACATGTGGTTAGTGGCCACCATGCTGGGTAGTGCTAACACTATTTCTCACAACAGAGCACTCTGTTGGATTGTGCTGCTCTAAAGCAGAAGTCTCCCAAGTGTGAAGGATGACCGGCTGGGGTTCCCCAAGAAAACATTACAACTTATACTTATCCATTAAACTCTTGCATTTATTATTAAATATCTCAGCACATTTAGCCGGGGGCAGGTACTACTATTTGAAGTGCTTACCATATTTACACATATCATCCTTTCAGATCTCCTTTCCGATGGGCACTGATGTAGTACTGTTGTTACCCGTATTTTACAGATGAGGACACAGGCACACTGAGTAAGGAGGTGGCAGAGTTGCGATTCCAGCTCAGATGGTCTGGCTCCAGAGTCCTCACTTTTAACTGCTGTATGATATTGACTCTCAATTAAGAAGCATCGATCTTTACAAATATTACACAGATGTGTTAACACAGGTGCCCTCTCTAGTCCTCAGATGGCGAGGAGCCACGACACGCCAGGCGTTAGGCAGTAAGGCTGGCCGTTTGCCCAAGTGGAGAGTCCATGGTGGAGCTGTGCGCCGTGTGCGCATCCAGCGTTGGAAAGTGCATTGTAGTTTCCCACGTGTGCCCGGTTAAAGGGGTTGCGACATTAGGTTGTCTGATTTGAACAAAAGCATCCCTCCCAAAATGAACAAAAGGCTGAAAAGGATGCCTGCAAAAGTGGCCAGCGTTTGAAGATACTACTTAAATAATGGAAACCCAAGCAAACAGTAAGCAAAGAACAGCATTGACTCTTCAGCTCCTCCTAATATGAGCCCAGAGATCTGTTCCAAGGCAAAGACAGTGAAAATTTGATCAGATCTTAGCAGTCACTCAAAAAGCAAAAATCTAAATTAGTAAAAAGATGTGAAACTATATGCACGAATTACAATGATGGACATCATTCTCCCCCTATACCGTGCTGTGGGGTATTAGCTAATAGTATGATACAAGTGTATAATTTACAAATCAATAGACATATATTGAGGTATCTACCCTGATTTTTTCTGACAAAGGTGCGCAATTACAACAGTCAGGATGGAGCCTCTAGGGTTTTAAAAAGAATCTGTGGCCTCTGCCTGTCTTGGTTTTTCCCTGTTCATTTGGGTCCTGCTCTGTTTATCTCCTGCATACTAGAAGAACATCTTTTCAATAAAGTTGAAAATCTAAAGTAAAAAGTGTTTCGTATGGAAAAAAAGAAAAAAAAATCCATTGGTTGAAACAGAGTCGCGCCAGAGACTGAGCTTTTGACGGGAACTTTGCTGGTTATGCCTTTGTCATTCACTACCTTGCACGCCTCAATTTAAAGGTATTTAATTCTTTTTTCAAGTACATCCTGATATCAGCACATAATTGCACTGAACCTAACAGATAGAAGTCTGAAAATTACAAAGATAGAGGTTTTCCCCAGGATTCTGGTCATGTTCTCTAGAAAATTTTCAAGCATGCCGACCGAGTCTTTTGCTCAGAGCCTGGGAGGAGTGTGTGTGTGTGTGTGTGTGTGTGTGTGTGTGTGTGTGTGTGTTGGAGGTGATAGGACAGCTGTTTGTGAAAACTATGCAGGGACACAACTATCTATGAACCTTTTCTATTCATCTTTCTGGTGCTGGTGCTTTAAAATACAATATATAATTTCAGTATAGAAAAGGAACCCTTCTTTGCCCAAAGATTTCTTAACTCTTTCTGTATCCCTGGTTAATGCTTAGCTACCCAACATCTACATTTTTGATATGCTTTGCTTTCATGTGCTTTTTGAGGGCTTGAAAAATCTATTTCTGAAGAAGAATAACTTAGAACCTGCTTGTTATTGTCACGTCGGCTCTGAGAAGTAGGTGAACATGACACATCTATTTGAATGGAATGGTCGATCATATGGTTCCACATCTTTTTTTATATCATAATTCCATAATCACGATTAGAGTGAAACAGAGGTTGAGAGAAGTCACTTGTTTATCCCACTTGTTACCATTTTTAAAAAAATTAACCAACGTTTATTGAACGCCTGCTACGCCCTATGCTAAGTGCTTTACATTTGATGTATAACCTCCTGACCACCCTGTGAAATGGCTACTATTATTATCCTCATTTCTAGTGGGGTAGAAACTGAGGCTCAGAGAGGTTAAGTAATTGGCTGAGTGTCACACTGCAGAGCACTTGCTAGCACCAAGACTATTTGCCAAGACCCCTGTTGTATGAGTCAGGGGTATGACAAAGACCATGTGCTTCATTTTTGTAGGGAAGGACCCGGTCTTATCCATCTGTTTTGCCATACATAGCAACAGTGCCAGGCACCTAGAAGATACAGATATGTGGCATAATCTGTTAAAATAATGAAAGGCATGAAAAAGAAACAGTCATTCATAGATGTTCCTGGCAATGGGTTGGAGGCAGCCAGGTTTGTGAGGACAGCTTATGCGTGTTGAGGGCCTGCTTTTGGAAAAAATGTAGAATATTCAGCACGGTACCTTGGAAGAAGCCCATGGATGTGAGGGGCCCTGAAGGTTACTCTCATTAGCTTCAAGGTTGTGCCAAGGCTGAAATTTCACAGACCAAGTTGTAGACGTCTCTCTCAATGTCCACAAGAGTGTTTGTATCATTGTATCCTATTTTTTTTCCCACCCACTCAAATGTGAGAGCTACTTTGCACCATTTTGATTTGGTGCTGAAGTCATTTGAAAAATACTCTGTATTTGTGCATGCCGCCTTCTGTGAGAGAGACTCCCAGAAAGCGTGCTTCTGCTTTCAAGAAAGTCCTCCGTCTCCGAAAGCATTCTCTGACATGGAGACTTTTAAAATGCTTTCCTTTCTGCCTGCATCTGGGTAGATTTTTTTTTTCCAGTAGTTTCTTAATGGTCTTTAGCGAAGGAAGTAAGTGACACTGATCAGTGAAGGTGGACAGTAAGATTTATAATGTATTTGTGCTAGCTGATTGCCAACAGAACCGGCCTTTCCCAGCGGTGCTGTACGCAGACTCAGAAAATCAATAGGGATTAACCTGTGACCCCCTTCACATACTTATACTGTGGGCTGCCTCGCTTACCAATATTTCATCTGTTTCACTTAGCTGCTGTTCCTTACTCAATAATGTGTGGCCGGTCTCACACGATACTAATTAATTTTTTAAAATGCAGCATCACTTGAAGCTGTGATAAAATATCACACCTTTGGAAATCAAGGCCCTTTTGGTTTATTTATTCAACTCACATTAATTAGCCTTAATTTAAAAAAAAAAAAACAGAAACAAAAAAACAACACTGGGAAGGGACAAAGCTAAAACTCCAGGGTTTGCTTTGCTCCCAAACCCCCTCCTTGCTGTTAACACTCCTAGAGTGTGTGGGGTGGGGGGATCTCAGTGACTCTAACAGAACAGGTGTCTAGGTTGGAATTTAGGCCTCTTTTGGGAAAATTGCTAATCTTACCTTTTAGACACACTTTTTATTTCCATTAAAGGGATATTTATACATAAACAGGCACCTTACAATGAAGCGAACCCAATGTATAATTTTTTAAGGAATCAAAATTAACTTTCACACATTGTCTACTTGCAAATGTATGCAAAAGTTTGTGCAAACATATATATTGGTGTACACATATGTTGCATAAACATGTATGAGCTGCCCTTTATTATTGCATAGGATGAAAAAGCTGCAAAAGTTGCAGTAATACGCTTTTTTGGTTTTTTTTTTTAACCTTTCCCTTAAAGCTTTGGCATATGTTAAAGTGCTTTACATTTGTCTTAAAAATTGAAATTGTTGTAGATTTCCTTCATCCAAGACCCTTTGTTTGCAGATTTTTTTTTTTTTGCAAGTATGCCTATTCCCCAGAGTTTACTTACAGTTTGCTATTGATCTGGCAGCTGGTATTTGAATTGGTCGATGTACTCTGTAACTTGTTTAAGATACCCTACCTGAGCTATTAGTTTAAATAATGTATTCATAAATTGATTAATCATTACAGTAAGACTTATTAGCTGCATTTATATCTGCGTGTTATCCACAATTGACTTGTAGTCTAATAATCACGCATACTTAAGCAGAAGTTGGGTTTTACATTACAATTTAATAATTATTGAGGTGGAAAACAATAGTATTTGTGTACAGAAGTTGAGTGGATGCAGGGCTTTAGAGGTTGGACTCACTAAGCAGATTGCCACTTTTACTTTTCCTAGGTAAAACAGACAGCTCTTCCCCCAAAAGTGAAATATGGGAAGTGGACCACATTCTGTCAGCCTCGAAGAAGTGATTGAGTTTGCTGAAGCTGTCCGGGCTTCACGGGTCTGGAAGATGGATGGGGGCAGAGGGAGGAGAATTTAAACGGATCATGCCTTTGTCTCCATTTCTCTAACAGCCACATCATGGGAAGAGGGTGGGTCCTCCCCAGTGGGTTTTCAGGGGTATGCACCCACACCTGTCCTCCAATGAGACTGGCAGACCAAGTGCAGACATGCGAAGTAACAGCCTGGTGAGACTGGAACCCCACAAAACACGGGGTGATTGTTGAAAGACCATGCATTTGTCCTCCCAAGCAGAAAGCAAACAGTTCAACTGAATTCAGGACTTAAAGCTGCATGCACTTTAAGAATAATAATAATAAACTTCATTTTTGTAGAGCAATTTTAGGCTCACAGCAAAATTGAGTTGACAGTGCAGAGAGTTCCCATATACTACTCACCACCCCGTTTCCACCCCCCTCCCCACCCCCCGTTACACGCACTTGTGATCAAGCTGCATTAAAGTTAAAAACAATCTTTTCGATGGTGGGATGTTAAATCATGGCTTTGCACTGGGCCTGCCCCACTGGGTAGTTTCTGACTCCTTAGGTTGCCCCTTTTCAGGTTTCTTTTTGGGGGTGCAGATTTGTCAGACTCTTTCAACTTCATCCTTTCTGGGAGCCGAGCCCCCTTTCTTCCCCCTATTTGGTTGGAAAGTCATTTTGCCTCACCGCATGATTTTTCTACTTCATAAATCCCCCTTTCAAACATTCTTCAACAACCTGCTAAATTAATATAGATTGTATTCTTTCAGTAGTGGGGAGGGGGGCTTCTCTTGCCGCGTGCATTTGTTCAGCTGTGTTAAAAGAGGGCTGCCTGCCGCGTGAAGGACATCTGCTCACAAGTGAGCAATTGTGCTTCTGATTCGGGGCAGCACCTTCGCCTCCATGCCGCTCCAGATGAAAGAACAGATTGCCTAGGAGCCGCTTTTCCAAGGATCCCTGTCCCCAGCATGGGGCTTCATACATTATTGAGAGCAAACCTACTTTCCACTGCCACTCCTCCCTGTGCTTGTTTTGCCAACCTTATTCAGAATGTCAGCATGGATCACTTTTCTACCAAGGCATAACGGGCCAGCCAGGAAGCCTCCGCAGATACATTATTTACAGTGTTTAATTATCATTGCACAGCTTTATTAAACTTCTTGGTTACCTAGGAGCCCATGGAGTGGCTGGACAGAGTTTGCTAAACTTTGAATAATCGAAATTTTGTTCCAAACAAAAACCCATTGTGCATGCTGCTGCCATGTATGGGATGTCCGTGCGAGGGATGTGGGGGTGTGCTGGTAGACGGTTAACAAGCGGCTCTTGGGGAGGGCAACACACTCTGACTTGCAGTGTTTGCCGATTCCTGTGGTGTAAATACTCACACCATAGCCAATAGGAGGTTATGAAACACAGAGTTAGGATGAGGTGCTCAGTTGCGTGTCATTTTGTGTGTGAGAGAGAGTGTGTGTGTGTGTGTGTGTGTGTGTGTAGTATGTCCACTATGCAGACACAATCGGTGTAAATAGCCTCAAAAGCTTGGACAATAGTCAAACATACTGACATTACTCAGAAGTATTGAGTTTTGAGTATTCCTTCCCTTTGTTTTTCATATAGTTTATTTAATCATCAGTTTACATAATTTAATATTTAACAATGGACGTGTCTGACAACCAGCTCATAAAATTCCTGGAAATGTAGCAGTTGGCTCTCTCGAGTTGGTCAGCCCCGGATGCAGCACACCACTGTGTGTGTTTGACTGACTGCCAGTTTTAAATTATATCCTGTGTTCAGATAAAGTTCATGATCTACTCCTAATTCAGGCTCATTTCTAACAGGGTGGCCATGCACAATTTTACGCTGGGGTATGGCGAGCTGGTTGGCATGCTGCTAAGTGTCCTCGACAGCAAGCCGACACATGTACCCTGGCTGGTACATCCCAGACGATTCTGTTGTACTGATATTAAGGACAACAGTATTTTGCCAGAAGCAATAATGAGACGATTCTGTAACAACAGCATGGTGACACCAGACTATGTTTTGCAATTTTCTTTAATATTTATGCTGGATAAATAATTTATCTCTTATTTTTTTCCCAGGTTTTTTTTTTTTTTTTTTTTTTAATCTCGAACATGTTGACATAGACAGGTGCTAGGTTTCCCGGAATGACTAAAGCAAGGATTGCGTTATTTGCCCCCCATAAAAAAACAGATGCATCAGCAGAGTTGAGCCTGTGGGAATTGTTTCCATAAGTCCGCATCCCATCTACTAATATGAACTAATGAGATCTATTAGGGACCAGCCCACATGTTTGAAGGGAGGCACTTAATAATGGGACATCTTTGCATGGCATTATGACATCAAGTCCATCATACTCTGAGGTTTTGGAAAACTCAAAGTCATGGCTCACCTGCTATTATCTATCTGAGACTTATTGTGGAAGCTCCTTCTAGTCCAGGGTTTCTCCACCTTGACACTGTTACTTCTAGTGCTGGATCATTCTTGTTGTGGGGACTGTCCTGTGCATTGTATAATGTTTAGCACCCACTAAATGCTAGGAGCAACCCCTCTCCCTACGTAGAGATAATCAAAAATATTTCCAGATACTGCCAAATGCCTTCTCTGGGGCAAAATTGCCCCGGGTTGAGAGCCAGTGCCCTAGAGCCACAGTTCCTAACCACTTCAAGCGTACAGGAAAGTGAAAATAGCAATTGTCTCATTGTTGTGAGCCCTCTCTCCATCTGGCTTCCAGGAACCTCCGACCCCCAAGCACTAGAATTGACAATAAGGCAGCCTTATATCACCAAATCAACTTCTGCCCAGGGGACCTGGAGTGGAGGGAGAAAAGCAGTATTCCTACCCAAGGACCACTCTCCCACATCCCATGGCTTCTGAAGAAGTGCAGGCATCATCAGGGATGGGGTCTCCAGAGTGGGTGGAACTGGGTCCTTGTCTTTCTCAGACCATTGCTTGCTGTGGTCGCAGACTAGTTTCTGAACTGTGGAGCAAGCAGGTATCTCACTGGGGATGGGGAGTAGACACAGTGGGAGACTTGAAAGGCTCCCTCTGCCCTTGGCTGGGGATTGAGAGAGAGGTCTTCATTCAGAGGAAGCTCTTTGTCCTGACAGCCTTTAAGGTGTCGTCACCTTAGCAGTTAGTGCAGGATGAATTTCAAGATTGCTCTGCGGCTGCTCCAAGCCCCCTCCAACAGCAAAGCAAGCTGTGCGCAGCTCAGCTTTAGGTGAGGGACACCCCCTGGAATTTTACCATGTTCCACCTGTACAGGGATATGCCCGAGCCCTTTTTCAGGTCCAGGAAGGCTGAAATGGAACATTTCTTGAGTGTTCCTCTGCCAACACAGGGCTTTCTGACTTTTCAGGTAGGCCTGCCGGTATGGCAGCAGAGCATGACGGGTTTGACACCTTGCTGGCCCTACCGTGCACTTGGGTCCTCAGGTAGCCGATCAAGAGACTTTGGAGCCACTGTGGTGGGCACTGTGGTGGGCAATACAGATGAGTATTCTGTGCTCATCAGGTATCATCTGAGACAGTGAGTGCAGTGGCAAGCGGCAAGTGAGGTCACGCAGACCTGGAATGTTCTTTGTGGGCCTGTGTGACAGGAACTGTGTGACCCGGGGGCAATTGATGTCACCTTTCTGAGTCTCGGTTTCCTTCCTTGTGAAATGAACATGATGATATCTCTGTGGGAAAGTCATGGGGTGATTAAATAATGAATGTTTAGCATCTTTCTCAGCTCCGTTGTAGAGTAGGTCTTCAAGAAGCCACATCTGTTACTACTTTTGTTTTGGTCTTACTGCCATTTAGGTCATTCCCTGAAGAACGGCACTAGGCTGCCTTGTCCCCTCCTGCCCATGGGACATAAAACTTCCCAGTGTCTTCAGAGTGCCTAAATCCTACTATGAGCAGGTCCTTTCTTTCAGACACAGTTAAAGAGATCAATAGTTACCTGTTTACCTTTCTGGCTGAGATGAGATTTTATGCTTGTTACTAGTAGATCAATAGTGAAAGCACATTCTGTTAAGGTTTCCATAGGAGTCATTAATCTCCCTCAGCCTCAGTTTCCAGATCTGTAAAGTGAGTCTAACCAGGATAATGAAGAGGTAGGTGAAGTGAGGTTGGCAGTCAGACACCCACGACCGGCTGCTGCATCACAGTACATGGTCTCTCCGTACCCCCTGTTGAGCAGTGGTCATTCAGCTTGCGATAATGAACTGCCACACGGAGGATTTTTTTCTCTCTTTCCTTAGCCAAATATCCAAGCTGAAGCTCTCACTCCGAGCCTGATGACATACATTTCAGTATCACAAAATGCCATTTGAGAGAAAAAACAACAGGGAAATGCGTGATCTCTTTTTTTCTTCTAATGACTTTTCCAGTGAGGCTTCTTAAATTCTCATTTCTCCCTTAGAAGTTTTCAAACGTGTATGTATGTATGTATGTAACATGCATTTTGCACGTTTGAATACTTAAATTGAATCTGGACAGGCCTTTCTATTTCCGGAAAGTTCTACCCCGGGTTCTTTGTGATCTCATAGTCTCGCTCTCCAGGGTAAAAGCATAGGACAGACATGATGATGGACCCAACAAGGCTTGTAATGATGTGAAGGTACCATTTTGGGGTCTTTGCAGTGGTCGAAGCGGAGTTTGGAAATCCTCAGCACAGGGTGTCTGATATCTGAGACCACAGTTCTGGCTGGAACACTTGTCACTAAAACTGCTGATAGCCACAGCGTGAATCGTTGGTGTGGGTAACAGTTGTTGAAGGAGTTGGGGTGGGGAGTGGGGGGGGGCAGCTGACAGATAGTCGGATGATTTTAATGTTTATATTCCACTGGGGTAAGCTCTAACAAAGACCCATCATTTCCCAGATAACCAATCGTTTTAAAAGAACATCTGTTGAAACTGGCAATTTGCATTCTTCTTAAAATACGGAGCGACATAATTAACCCTCTAGGGAGACTAATATTAGTTTATTAGAGACAATTTCTAGTTCTGTTTATTTTTACACTAAACTATTTGTTCAGATTGGAAAAAGACATTTTTTTTTTTGTTTTGGTTGTGGTGTGAGTTTGCTTTTATTTGGGGTTGACTATACCTCATCAAGGACGCACAAGGTGAACAGGTAGGTGATAATACGTGGTCATGATGATCATGAATCATGAACTGGTAGGAAGGGCTCGATGTTGTTTGACATTTGAATAACTTGGCATTGCACTAACTTTTGGGTATAGTCTATCTAAAGTGACCTAATCTGTCAGTGTATGTGTGCATGTGTTTCTGAGGGTCCCTTTGTCTCCAGGCATGGCGTTGGCCTCCTTTGGCACCCATAGTTGGTGGGATTCTCTTGTATTCATTGCTATAGTCCCTATAAATTGATTTCTATTCTCTACAAGAAGATTATGGACACTCAGTTCTTTCCAAGATTGGACTAATTTCAGACTTCTGGCTTGTTGTGGGACAGGGAAGAGAGAAGACTGGGCCTTTTGACATTGTGCAGAGGCCACATGAAACCGTCGCCCCTAATTGTTCAGATGTCCTTCTTTGAATGGGGAGGCACCCACTTGGACATCCAGTAATTTCTCCCTCAGTTCTGTATCCTGCACCAACCTAGGTTGACTTCTGTTTTCCTCAGGATGACTCTTCAAAAGTGAGGGTTCCCTTACCAGGTAATAACCCTTCACTTCTTCTCTTCTCCAAGCTCAGCACTCAGTTACTCGGTGAAGGAAATGGCTCCAAAGACCTTCCCCCTTACCATTTGTTCAACTGCAAAACAGGACTCACTAACGGGCACTCACAAAAGCTGTGAGCTCTTGGGCTGGGCTCACTAGCCCCGACCTGGCCCCCGGTGACTGGCTGCTCCAGTCTCCTTTGCTTCTACTCCCCACTGGTCAAGTTTATGCTTCAGCCAACTGAACGGAGCTCACCAGGCTGACTTATTGGGGCCAACTGTGCCCTCTCCCCAGGTCCCCCTCCTTCTCTCTATCCATCTCTCTGTCGGCAAACTGCTCTTCCTCCTTGAAAACCCAGCTCTTGGCATCATGTCTTCCAGGAAGCCTTCCCAGACCTTTCCTCAGCTAGACAACATGATCACTTCCTCCCTCGAGCTGCCCCACATGGTGGGCACCGCTGTACCATGACTGTCCTGTTACACGTTCATCTTTCCCATTGGACGATACGCTCCCTGGGGGAAAGGACCATGTTTTATACCATTTCTAACCCTGGCCTGACGCCTAATAGGTGCTCAGTGAACAGTTGTCGAATTTCATTCTCTCCCTTCCCCATGCTGATCTGTATTTAAGGTCTCATGGCACTTAGTGTCTTATTTTTATAAGAGGTGCATCACACATGTGTGGGAGTGATTACAAAATCCAATCAAACTGAGAATCGCTGACTCCCACCTGGAGTTTCTTTATTTGCAAGCTGAGATGAGAACTGAATTTGAAACCCCTGGAGAAAATTGGATCCTCTGAAGCTATTTTGAATAACCAATAGTCATTTGAGGATGGGGGATGGGGTTGGCACACATGCCTCTGGAGACCTGAGCGTCACCCCCCACCCGCCCACGGCACTTCCTCCCTTTCCACTCACTCCTCCCTTCCTTACCTTCATCAGGATTCCGCATCCCACGGTGCCGCTGACTCACGTCTCCACCTGGCGCTCCCCCTGCGTGCCGTGGGTGACACTGACTAAGGCAGAGTGGAAGCTGTGGGCGTGCACTTTGGGGTTATTCTCTAGATTTCTGAGACTTGTCATTCTGCCTTGAAGAATCCTGGGCTTTCACATCACAGTTAAATGAACAGCCAGAAAGAAAGTGGTGCCGTACCTCAAGTGGCATTTCCACAGTGAGGAAAAGAGATGGTTCCAGAGACACCGTGTTGTAAGCTTACAGGGGGTGAGGGGAAAGGCTTGAACCAAAGGCCAGTAGAGACTGAACAAGGCATGTGTTATCGGCCACGCAATCATCAAGGAGACATGTCCTCTGAAGATGTATGTGGACATGTGCGTGTCTTCAAACTGAGTGATTTACTTTTTTCTTTTCTGTTCACGAGCCACTGGGCAAGCTGACCCAGGACCTGGTCCACAAGAGAGACCACCTCAATGACTCTTTCGCAATTCAGCCCATTTGTATAACTTCTTAGCCTCATTTTTATCGTTGTATATAAAACCCACCTCACAGTGTGTTGGAATCAAATACATTCAACATCTCGTCCACATTGGATTGATTGCGTATAGTGGAAGAGCACTGTGCCACACGTGGAACCATGACAGTGAACGAGAGATGGCCTGTGACCTTGGGGACAGAACCCCGGGCCTGCCACTAGAGCTGTTTACGGAATCTGTGTTTCCTTTCCCTCCCAAGTGATGCTGGATTTATGTTGAAATTTTTTTCATATATTGGCTGAGGGAAATTTTATTATGGTGCTTATATGCCACGAGTAATTTGCAACAACTTACAGTATTAAATTCAGGGAGTCATTGGTTCTTAGAGGATATGGATCACCATATCAAAATGTGTTTTTTTCCTCAATCTGCAGTCTTTTGACAAATTACCAGGAGCTTTATCTCTGATACGCTGAATACTTGTGTACCATGAATATGGTGGTGGTGAATACCCAGTGTGCATGCATCCACTTCCCAAGTCCTTTACCTGTGGCAGGCGTCACTAATCCATCAGAATTGTGCTCAGCACACTACTCCCGGTAGCCAGTACTAATCGTCTGTACTCAGTGTGGGAGATACTCATTACCTACTATCCTAGCAAAGTGATAGTTTGGTAAAAGCATCATAGTTCCTTTTTGTAGAGTACAGACTGGCCCCCTGTGTAGCAGCCACACCTTTGGGAATCTTATTCCCAGTGATGTTTTGCAGTCAAAGCTTGGCCTTCTTCCTGGGAGAAGGCTGGAAAAACTTCGAGCCACTTACCTAATGGAATAATATATGTTTCCCACTTCCATTGTCTGCCTGGGCCTGACACTCTCCAACCATAAGCTGGCGCTGCATAAGAAGAAAGTCCTATGTTAAGAATTTGTGTATTAAGATAGGTGGCTAGCATTTTCCTGGCCCAGAAGCTTCCCTGGAATAGAAAGGATTCATTGCAAGACCCATTGCAATGGCAGCCTTACCCACTTCATTGGAAGTATGATTTGATTCATGCACACAAAGTTTCAGGAACATATCTGTTGTATCAAGCTATGTCCACTTGTGTGGGTAATTAATGTGTGTGTCTGTTATTCCCTTTACAGCAGAGAAGAGCAGTTGCATTCAGTCATTCTAGGTTCCTACAGTGTCAGTTATTTGTAAAATATTTTCAGGGTGTTTGCAGAGAGTCATTCTTTTTGTAAGTTGTGCTTAATGCCATAACAACAAAAGCAAGATAATAAATATAGCTAATACCTATATAGCACTTTTAATGTGCTTATATGGATATAAGTATATAATACACAGAGCTATTTCTGCATGTTTTACATAAATGAACCCTTTACCACAATGCTGTCCCCATTTCACATACGAGACAACTGAGGCACATAGACGATAAGTAGCCAGGCCAAGAACAGACAGCTGAAATAAGTGCCTGAGCCTCCAAACGCTGTGTTCTTCCCCTCTGCATGATATGTGATCATCCTAAATGTTCTCTCCATTGGGATAGATTAACGATAACCCTTCCTTGCTAAGCAGGGCGAGGATTCTAGACTTTAATGACGATCGGAAGGGAACAAAGTTGGGAAGCAAAGGCTTAGAGAAGGTCGGAATCTCAAGGCGATGTCTTGCCTTTTGCATTTTGAACAGGTCAATAAATAAACATGAAACAAACACAAAGCAATAAGCAAACAAAAGAAAATAAAACCAGCAATAAATCACTTTTGTGCCACTTCAAAATTCTTTTGTCGGGTAGCTCTCCAAAGACCCGTCTGATGCGCCAGCCAGGAGTTGACAGTGTGAAGCTCACGCGTGCGTTGATTGGAAATACCCCATCTCCTGGGCTTGCATGGCTGTGGCTTAATGGACTGCACATCAGTGGCTTTTTGAGGAAAAGAAATTTAAGGCCTGGCCATTGGTCCTTGAGTCAGCACATCGAACTTTTTGTCAATTAGCTCCTACCCCCATCTTTACGGTATGGCCTTTCCTGTAATTACAGTCAAGATCCTATAGCCGGAGGAAGGCCTGTCAATTGAGTAAGAGGCTGATGTCCATCGCATAGTGACAGCCGGTTCTGAGGGTTTTAGGCCTGTCCTTAGAGAGGCTTGTTATTTCCTCCTTAGGTACTTTGCCTCCACCCAGCTCACCGCCATCAGATGGATGGAGGTGTCTTATTCCGTGGCTGAGCCCAGGAGGTCAGGCCCCTAGGACATGACGTACTGCAAAGTAGGGATGTTTCATCGATTCGTAATGTTTTCAATTAAAAATCATTTAAAAATATGCATCTGTGTGCACATAGCGAAAGATCTAGAATGATGTGTAGCCGCCATTTCATCAGGTTTTACCCTTAGAGCATGGGTTGGGGTAAGAAGCCATAGGAAAACAATCATGTTTGACTCTAGACCAATCTGTGCTAGGTTTTTGTTTTGTTTTGTTTTTTTTCCAAAGAGCATGGATTACTTTTCTAATTTCAAATTAATATATAGTTAAAGAATCAAAATCAATAAACTTACTTCTAATGATCAGAAACCCCCCAAGAGAGGAACATTTTTAATGGGAAACCACCAAGTCTTCTGAACACCTTGTGGGGTGTGGGGTACCTTCAGCTGAATTATGGATTTTTGTTATTGCTCTCAGAATTTTTGGCCAGTTAGAGCTCATACTTCTGTTTTGCTGTTTTCCCACGTGGATTTTGAGCTTCTCTGGCCACCTGTACCCCTACGTCCCATCTTATTTTCTTCAGATTCCCTGAGTCTCCATGCTTGTCGCATTCACCTGTCACCCCTTCTGAGTGCTTGAAACACAATCTCTCTCCTCAGAAGGGAATATTCCTCGCTACTCCCATTCATTTTTCATTTTTCTGTCTCTTAAAAAAAAATAAGCGCATGTTTGTGGTCATCAATGGTGTTCCGCCCTTTTTAAGTGACAAACAAATGAGTGCCAAGGTGGGGAAGCATATGCAAAGATAGCTGAAGATATCCTTGCGATAGGTAGCCCTATTGGAGAATTTCATATCTGTGAGGAGGTGAAGGTAGAATTTAAGGGCAGAATCATGTCTATTAGTAGGGGGTTGGCATTCTGTTAGACATTTCAGCCATCTATACCACTTTATGACCATAGCGTTTGCACGGGTGTGTTTTGGTCAATGAATTTGTCCATCCCTCTTGCTTTGGGGCATGTGGACTTGAAGGCAAGGGTGTGTTCTGCACACTCTGAGTTTCTGATTTTCTACTAACAGAGGCACCTTTGGACCATATTGCCAAAATAGTAGCTTTCTCACTATGAATTTGTGATTGCTGTACCCAGGGGGATGGGAAACTCTTTGATTGCCAGAGCCCAAGGCTTGGACTGTTTGCTCCAACCTTCCCGCAGCACTTTTCTCTGGTTCATCTTCCCGAATGGAGAAAAGTCCCTGTTGGAGACAGATGCCCTCGCCCGTCTGTTCTCTCCCTTCCGGCTCTGTCCACCCAGGAAGAGAATGGAGTACTCACATGTCAAAGGAGTTATATTTTGCCAAGAACGATGTCAGCTTTGGAAGAAGACACAGTCGGGAATGATTCCACACGGAGCTACAGGGGTCTTAGATGCTAAGGCCCGAAGCCCTCTGTGTAGGCCTTTTGCCGCGACATAAAATAACTGCTAACCCTCTGTTACATATGGCTCTACTGAGGCTTGGAATGCTGGTGGTTGGGGAGACTCGTACGTGCATATATGCTCATGAGGAAATTGGACCAAATGATTCCAAATAAGTATAGACCCCAAAAAAAGGCTCATCCTTTGCTCTGAAAGCAGGTTTTCTTTCTGTCTTATTCAGAATTTGTTTCTTTCAAGATTTTTTTTTCATGTCTTAAATAGACTATATTTTAGAGCAGTTTTAGGGTCACTACAAAACGGAGTGTAAAGTACATAGATTTTCCATATACCCTTTCCCCCCGCATATATGCAGCCTCTCTCACTATCAGGGTCTTCTACAGAGTGGTATATTTGTCACGATTGGTTATTTGGCAATATCTGAAGCTGGAGTGAGGTAGCACCTTATCATAACTACTGGCCATCAGGAGAAAATTGAGATAAAGGCAACAGGTTCTCAGGTCTGAGTTGATAAGCTCTGAATTCATGAGGCTGAATAATTTTTAGGCTTTGGGTCTGTTTGGGGGTTATACCAATGGCGATAATTAGTGAAATTGTAAATGGGCATTAGGATAATTGGTTTGTGAGCTGAAATAGTATGTTTATATTCCCCCTGACACCTTATTGTATGTTTAATAAATACTTGTTTGATTGAATCTAAGCCATCTTCAGGATCAGAGAGTCCCACAGTCTGAACACTTGGCATTGTATTACAGGGAGAGTGGCTGGGGCCAGAGATATCACCCTTAGCTGTTTTCCATGAGAATGTGTTCTGTCTCATCTCAAAAAAGAAAATAATAAGAGGTAGACTAATTATATACTGGAGGAACTAGGACTTAGGAAAAACATGTTTTTAAGGAAATTTGATATTTTTAAGAAACCGTTAAGATTGTCAACATGAAGGAAAAAAAGAACTTTGTTAGACTTCTTATCCCGTGCTTTGTGCTTATTCTCATTACTTTGTAAATTTTACACTGTCGTTAGTAGGGCTCACTGTACTGCTTTCAGAGCTTGTAGAGTGGGGGACGGGTGGGAGGAGGCACTTCTCTGCCCCCACCTCCACCCCAGCTAAGCTCAGAAGGTGTGCTGGAAGGGTCACTTTTTCAAATTACACATGCTCTGCTCACAATGTTCATGATAACATAAAATCCTTCCCATTGAGAAGCACTGTGTATAATGCCGTTGCTGGGAGCTTGAATCATGTAGAAACAAAAAAAAAGACCTTTGGCTCAAAGAAAAATTAGTGACATGGAAAAATTGGAAGCTTTCCATGATAACTCAGAAGGAACATGATGTTTTATTGATTCAGTAAAAGTTCAAGGAGGTATTTGTTTATGGCTATTCCACATTTTTACATTTTTTTTTTTACATATAAATGCCACTTGTTCAATTGTCTCTCCTTCATTGACACTGAGAGATAAGCACCATAACGATTGAATTAAGACTGAATATTACGAAGGCTAAAGGAATAATTCTGAGGACTTTCAGTCTATTAACTATATGAGGCTTCTTAATAGTTTGGCTTAAAGCAAAAATGATTTTACTCTAGTTTCATCCTTGTTGAGTCAATAATTAACCGAGTTTGATTAAAACTGAATTTCACTAAGTATAAAAACCATCTGGGCCTTTCACATGAAAAATGGCGAAAGTCCTTGTCTCTGAATGGTTCAAGGTGTCCGGTTCAGGGCTGAGACTGGAAGCAGCAAGCAAGATATTCTTTTCCATCTGGACTTGCTCCCGATGGAAGGGTGGCATACACAGGACAGTCTTTCTTGGGGGCATTGGTCCATAGGAGAGGCCTTGGCTGTCTGTACCAGCCCCTTCGTAATTGTCTCCCTTTTTTTTTTTCCTTTTGGCCCCTATTCTTTTCACCTTCATTAACTTTTATAAATGGCCAGGTGGGACTCTTGGGGATTTCCTGTCCTTTGGTGACCAGCAGAGACTGCAGGTCACTCAGCAGCTGCCTTTGGGTCCAGGATGCTGGGTGTCAGAAGGGCTCCCTGCATCGTGGCTAAGAGCTCCTTCCCAGCTCCTATTGGAGCTCTCTTTGTACTGTATAGTAACTGTTTGTGCGCGTGACTCTTTCTTACCATGCTCAGTCCATTCAAGAGTTAGGGCGGTGCTCTATCATCGATCTATATCACTTCAGGATCCAGCACAGGACTTGACACCAGCACATGTAAATTACATCCATGGAATGAACTTGTGGGGGGAAATAAATAAATAACTAACGTCAAGGTGATGTAGGTCGCCTTGTCTCTGGATGTTGAGAACTTAAATTTCATGCCATAGGACCCCTTCTTTACATTCCATCTTTATGTGCTATAAATAGACATTCCTGCTCTGGGCTAACTAGAATTAAGTAGTACCAAATGCTCCTTACCATTTTGAGGCCTCATGGCTTTGAGTCTTTTAAAAAAAGGAGGTAAGAGAGGCAGATGGAGAGGAAGTGGGTTGATAACCTGGTTTTTGCGTGTAGAGAAAGAGAAACAAGACAAAACAAAGAAACAGAAAAGCAGGCAAGAATAGTTCGTTTTAAAGGGGTGTTGAGGGTTTCGGTGTGCGATGCCAGTGAACTGAACCAAGTGCAGCTTTTCAGTGTCGAATTTTGCCAGCCTAGGTACGCTACGACTTACAGTCAGTGTAAGACTAATTGTTTGTGTGCAGTGGGGAAAAGATAGGTCTTTAAAAAAAATGTATGGATTCCTTGGCATTTACTGTGGGTGTTAAGTCTCCATTCCAGTTGCCAAGATTAAATTGAATTGTCCCCATAGCTGTTCACTTTTACTCGACACAACATGGAGCCAACAGTTTTGCACTTGTCCCTCCCTCCTTTCCTTTTTTCATTCCTTCCTTTCCCCCTTCATCTCTCTTTAAAAAAAAACGCAAAACACTGCACACTACTTCACTATGTTGACCGTGGTAGCATTTCGCTACGTTGAGCAAACCATGGCAAGATGTGCCAGCCACATGCTGTTGGAACACCTGGCGGAGACACCTGAGCATTTTTGTATGACCGGGGGTGGGTAGACGACTCGTTACAATTTACAGAATGGGGGGGGGGCAGCTCAGCTTAGGCGTCATCTTGATTATTTCCGAGCAGCCTTCCAGCTGGACTAGCTTTTCGGGAACACATGTATGTTTGTGCTGGAAGCCCCAGTAATATCATTTAATCCAAAAGCTTTTTTCTGTGATGAATTATTCAGGCAGTGTTTTCCAAAATTGTCATTGATCAGTACAGACCCAGAGAGAGCAACATACAACAACGCCTGTGCTGGGCCTGTGAAGAGTCGATATTTTCTGGCTCAGAGAAGTTCCAAAAGAAAGAATTCAAAGCCACTGTGTTTCTTCCTCTGGGCAGCAAGTAATGCAGGTACTACACTCAAGTTTACGGATGTTTAGCTTGGATTAAAACCCAGCCAGGAAAATACGCGCAGCCTTGCTGGGGTGGAGGGCTTTTGTCTTTAGGCAGTCAGCAGCGAGGAGTGATGGGTAGGAGGAGGGTCAGTCGGGAACGCGCGACAAGGTCTCAGTGAATGCCCAGAAAATTCTGAACTCTGAACATAGACACCCTCCCCTGGACATGCACTTTTTTTTTTTTTTTTTTTTTTGGAGGGGGAGAGGGTGGTATAATGAAACCATTCTTGGAACAATGCCTGTGTATTGTAAAAAAGCAGACAAGTTAGTTTAGATATCTTTGTGCGAACATTTTGGCATGGTTTGTGAAAACCGTCGTATGGAGAGCCCAAGATGACCAAGTCCCTCCTGTTGTCACCACACATAGGTATCTGCGGGGTTTTAGATACGTACATGGGAGAATGGGAAGAAATGGAAAGCAGAGATTTCCTGCGAAATTGAATGTTGGCTACCATTTCACCCAGCCTTTCCTTCTAATTGTACTCTGGCTTTTTTGTTAGCTCACTCCCAAACAGTGGTCCTCAGCTTTGTCGGTACATTAGAACCACCTGGGAAATTCTTTAAAAATACCGATGCCCCCGGCTAATGGAGTCCTGATCTCTGGTGAGGGAGGATTTTTTTTTGGGGGGGGGGAGGGGAGTGGCAGTGACAGCTGAAAACCCCTGGAATCCAAAGTGCCCCATCATCAGATTTCAGGATCTGGGAGAAGAGATACTTCCTTCCGGAGTTTATGTAGGTTTCTGGGAGTGTGGAGCTGGGTCAAATCCCCTTTGCAAAACTGAGATAGGATTCCAGCTTGACCCAGGGTTTTAGTGTGCTTCTCTGAGGCTGGACCATCTCTCTCTTCTTCCTGTCCTGTTGTTGCTTCACCCAAGGATAGACACTTTTACGTCCATTGGAACTTAGCAGGGTCTGCCTGTCATTAACCTTCCAATATCGTGGGTTTTTTTTTTTTAAAGCTTTATTGACATATCTTGCACCAGCCATACAATTCATCCATTTAAAGTGTACAGTTCAGTGGTTTTTAGTACATTCACAGAGTTGTGCATCCATCGCCAAAGTCAATTTTAGGACATTTTTATTAGCCTGAGAAGATACTCTTTAGGCTGTACCCCTTAGCGGTCACCCCAATTGCCCCCACTCCCAGCCCTAGACAGCCACTAATATATTTTCCGTCTCTATGGATTTACCTCTTCTGGACGTTTCATATAAATGGAATTGTGCAATATGTGATCTTTTGTCTTCTTTCACTTAGCATAATGTTTTCACCGTTCTGTAGCATAGATCAGTACTGCATTTCTTTTCATGAATGAATAATATTCCACTGCATGCATATACCGTATTTTATTTATCTGTTAATCAGTTGATGGATATTGGGGTTGTTTCCACATTCTGGCCACCATGACTAGTACTGCTATGAACTTCCATGTGTAAGTGTCAGTGTGGATAACATTTCAGTTCCAGTGTCCTTTCCTGGCATGTCTTGGCCCTATCATCTGTGTCATTGGGGAGGTCACTATTAGCAAGGTGGAAAGCTCTGGAACCAGACCAGGGAACTTGGGTGGCTCTTCACCCTGTACCTGCTGTATGACCTTGAACTACCGTGTTTCCCCGAAAATAAGACCTAGCTGGACCATCAGCTCTAATGCGTCTTTTGGAGCTAAAATTAATATAAGACCCGGTATTATATTATATTATATTATATTATATTATATCATATTATGTTATATTATATTTATATAAGACCCAGTCTTATTTTAATATAAGACCAGATCTTATATTAATTTTTGCTCCAAAAGACCCATTAGAGCTGATGGGCAGGCTAGATCTTATTTTCGGGGAAACACGGTATTAGGGCTTGAACTATTATTCTCAGGTGAAGAGGGAATGCCATGATAACTCCTGTTCTGGGTCCCCTACTTCTAGAGATAGCAAGAGGTCCGATGAGCTGCTTTCTGAGAAAGGAAGCATTCCTTGATTACTACAAGGTATCAATATTGTTTTATGATTGATGAGTCCACATTTCAGACATTCCCACTAAGTGTATTTGAGCCTTCTGAAAACATCGCCTCTCATGTGTTGCTGACTGTTTTTGAGATTTATGAGGCCTAACTCATAAGCGATGGGTGTCTGGATTAAAGGAACCTGAGAATCACTATTCGTGTCTGACCTGAGGAAATTCCCTTTAAGCTGCTTATCAGAGGGCCATGCTGAGAGTGTGATGGGAAGATGGAGTCTTCCATCCCCTGGTAAAATCTGGAATCTGCTTTCATTCCATTTTTAACTAAAGTGACAATAAACTAACAGACCTCTAGGTCCACCTGTAAGTATCTGCTGATGGTTTCACTTTCGTAAATTTAGTTTACAAAATACGTGTGCTGCAATTACCCACCCCATACTCCTAATCTTCAGTGTGGAATTAAAATGTAATCCCTATTGTAAAAAAACCCCACAAATTTTGATTGAGGTGGTTTAGATAAACTAAATGTGCCTCTAATTTTATTAACAACGAAGCGACCCTATTTTCCATTTAAAGCACCATCAATACACTATACTCTTTGTATTTGCATCTGTGAAACTAAAAGAAAATTTCCATGTCTTTCAAATGTAGTTTTCTCTCCAATTCACAAGGTGCAGAAACACTTTCATATGTTCATGCATGATTTGACCACCAGGGGGCATTGTGGTTTGACTGTCCATTTAAACAGCCTGCATTCTATCCGTTTACCCAGAAAATAGAAGGCCTGGGCGTATTTCTGATTCCTTCCAAGAAGGAATCATATCTGGAAGAGAACAGATGTCGATTCTTTTTCCTCACCAGCAAACAGTAGTGTTGTCAAATTTGCTAAACTTAGCCAGTTGGAGATTAACATGCAATATATAATATGCATGTGCCTCGCTGTACAATAAATAGTAAATCACATTTTTATGCTTTCTCTGAACTTGGAAGCTGCAAGTTATTTTTTTTTTATTTCCTGGGTGTGATGAAATAAATAACATTCAAATACGTTTTAAAGATGTCAGTCAGAAAAAAAAAGTGCTTGGCAACTGTGTTTGATAGATTTCCTTTTATGATTAATTCTCCTATTAAGTTTTAATGACTTTAAAGATATAAAGCTAGGAAACCACAAAACTAGGCATGGTTAATAAATAACTGCAATACCAGGTGTAGAGAAATGCATCTGTGGAAAAATGAAATCATATATTCTCTAGGATGTATTAGGAGAGAGCTCTTTGGCAAATCTAGAGAGTAAAGTATCCCCGCAGAGGGGAAACATTGAAAAACAGTGAACTAAACAAGATTGTTTTTGTTTTAAAGACAATGTACTCTTAGGATTCACGCGTGTAAATACAATTATTTTATGACCCAATATTTACCAGCAAGGTGGTTGTTCTCTTGGAATGTATTCCTCCATTCCAGGTTTTTAAGAATCTTTGTAAACATTTTCAAGTATTTCTCTGTTTCTGCTCAAAGTTTTCTTCCTGGGTTCATATGAAACGTGCACTGCTGCTTTGTTGTGTTATAAATGCTCACAAGACTGGCTGCTCCCAGACTTGGGAATAGTGGTGACAGTGTTTTAGTAACATTATATATATATATATATATATATATATATATATATTTTTTTTTTTTCCTTCTGCTCCCAGAATTTATGAAATAGAGCTCGGTTCCTCCTCACAACATTTCTGTGAGTCGTGGAGGCTAGAATAATTATTAATAATTCCAGTTTCCAAACAGCAAAAGTGAGTCTCATCAGCGTCTTGCAGGCTTGCCCTGGTCGCATGAAACCAGCCCCTGCATGTTCGTGCTTTGGGGCCCTCTGTGGTAGGCACAGCTGGACTGTTTCGTTTCTAGAACTTCTCAACTGGAGTTCTTAAGCTGAGCAGCTTGGTTTCTTTAGAAACCAAACACACATTAATTAATATGAGTCGTGGTGGGGAAGTGTTGCAGGGCCCCCAGAAGAAGAATGTATAGATGCCTAAGTTTTTGTATGTGCTTATGTACAAGGTTTTTGTGCCCCAGAGGAGATAAATGGTGTATTTTTACACAATTCCTTCTCTCCACTGAGGACGATGATTATTCTTGAATTTTTCTGAGCCCCCAAAGCACAATAGGTGCTGTTTGGAAGCTTCGCACCAGGCAGCCCCACCCCCCGGCCCCTTCAGAACTTCAAATCTAAAGATCTTTTAAATACACAGAACTTATTTTTGAAAGCATTTGGCCCATTCCAAATGAATACTGATTCCCAGCCCTTTAAAATACTTGGAATAAGAAAATAGGGAATATTGTTCTTTTCTGTTTATATTATTTCATACTGAGTTAACACACTTGCCAAGAGTCCGAGGCAGCTTCTGGCTTGACAATGCCTTATTTAACTAGCCTAGTTTTTAGAATAAGGTCGGGGTCCCCCAGGCCTGCTCAGGGGCGCTCAGGTCACTCTTGAGCTGGAAGAGACCAAAGCAAATAAAGTGAATCCATTTCCTCATGAAAATCCTCTTACTTTTTTAAGGGTGAGGACGTAGATTTGGCCCGGGCAGCCAGAAGGCGTGAGCCAACGCCAGATGCCCAGGTCCTCCCAGGTTTCAGAGAATTGGCATGCTGAGCTACAGAGCTCGGTGACCCGCCTCTGGGGCCAAGCAACCTCACCAGAAAATAAGGCTTTCTGCCTGCTCCAAACTTGGGAAGTCGCTGGGAAGTCTGGTTAGCAAAACCCTCATTCCCAGTCCTGGCTATATCTCGGCGCTCTCGCTAGCACACGGAGCACGTAGGCTTGAGGCTGGAAGAAACCCTAAGCATTTGGCCAGGAACAGGCAACTAGTTCCAGCTGGCCCAAGTGCTACGCTTTAAAAATTACCCAGATGAACTGATTTTGTATAGGGAGTGGGTGGAGAGGATTCCAGGGCCGTGGAGGAAGATTCGGCCTTTCTCTCCCCCTAATCATGAGCAATGTGATTTGGAGAGAGAAGCGGGAGGTTGACTTGGCAACCCACATTTCCTTGGCTGAGCTCCAGAGGGGAGAAATGATCCAGAGGGAAGGCATGCTATGTCCGGTCAGCCCCTTTCAGACCCCCCGTCTGTAACTACCGGGCCTTTTGCTGGGTGTCCGATTGGTCAATGCCCAAAAGATAGTCACTTGGCCAAGCAGGGGCTGCCGAGAGAGGAAGGCCACTGGCTTCAAGTTTGGGGGGAGTGGCTTCTGTGGACATGAAAAGACGACATGGAGATAGGAGGCGCCCCCTCCAACCATCACTTGGCCTCCCAGCTCTCCCTGTGGACAGGCAGGCCGTGTTCTCTTGGCCCAGTGCCCAAACGCGTTCTTGGCACACGCTGACACTCTGTATCGCTTCTGCCTCAGAAACGAATCTGGTCCGTGACTTAGCCACTCCATAAATTGAAGCGCATAACATTTTATGTTAACCTAAGAAAGAGAAGGGACAAAAGTAAGAGAGCCTGAGCATTCTCATTCTTGATTCTCTCCACCTCCAGAAGGTGTAGCTGGAATCTCCAAAAGTATGTCCATCCACCCACATGTTCACGGGCAAGTAAGAGACCGTATGTCCCTTTCCCATACCTGCCTCATGCCTGGGAACGGTGAGGCCACACTGGCTAGGTGGGAGGAGCCAAAGCGTGTAGGCCGTCGGCGGAGGTTCTGTGCGGATTGCTATACTTACGCAGGTGCTGCTTTATGCTGAGCCCAGGTCCACGCAGGCCCAGGTGCTATCTGATCTATGCTGCCGTTGTAAACACTGGAGGAGCAAGATTCTTCTAGCAAGGGCAATATTATCTTGAATTAAAGTCTTAGACGTTGACAGCGCTCTTATATTCCGCCAACAGAGAGCAGAGGAGGAAAAGAATCAGAACCAGGAGTATCTGGAGAAGAGGGAATATGAGTGATTTCTGTGTGCTGACTCTTTTCTAAAGACAAGATTAACAGTACCTAATAAATATTTTTTTTCTAGCCAAGCACTCTAGATTAGATTTCACATTCGAAATGTAAATTGTGCCTAGGAAACATCGATGTTTATTTTAAGCCACTGACCCTCTGGGATGAAAATAAAAATAAAAAGGAAACAAACAAACCGTGTTACTGACAAGTGATAGGATATTCTATTTTGTATCTCACAGATATTTTACAGTTCTGGCATTTCTAGGGACCACTTTGGAATACTTGTAGTCCGGTTTGTCCATAAAAAGCCGCCTGTGTTTTTATGTTTTGAAAATACGTGCAGAGAAGCCCACAGCATGTCATATTAGGTCTCTTATCCTTGAGGAAACAGCGCATAGCATCAATGTCACCCACCCCCGACATTCTTTGAGAAATATCTTGGTGCTGCCTCCAGCCAAATCAGCGTTGCACTTCTTGATATATGCACTCAACTGTCTGGGACATGTTTGAATTATAATACTGTAGGCAGGGGACACCGCCTGGCTGTCCCATGGTGATACTGTTCCCTGCTGCCTAGGGAGCCGAGCTGCCTTCACCACGGTTCTCAGCGTCCCACCTTGCTTACTAAGGCGTGGAGGAGCCTGTGAATTCTCACCTGTTTAGACAAAACAAAATGACACAGCCCACTAACTGCAGGACTCAGCTATTAGGTTGGTGCAAAAGTAATTGCGGTTTAAAAGGTTAAAAATAATAGCAAAAACCTCAATTACTTTTGCACCAACCTAATAATTGCTCTGCAGACAAAGGTTGGTTCCACTTGCTTTGACATCAGGGCGTCGGTATGTTTTCTAGACCCACTCCAACCCCTGTTCTAGTTTTGATTTCTCCAATCAGTTTTTTGCCTCAGAAACTACAAGATTCAGAGCATAACAGTGTTGCTCATCTCTCAGAAGTAACTGAAAGCTGACCATGCCCTCTGTGTCTGAAGGAAAGCTGGTTGTCCCTGCGAAGGAGGTAGAGAGCAGAGCGCAGATGTCAAAAGGGAGTGGACATGTGCAGCTCTCCCTGCGCTGGGACCATCGTAGGTCTCTCGCCACAGAGTTGGTCCCTTTGCTGCAGTTCCCTTAGTCAGAAGGGGCGAATACTGTTCCCTCCATATTCTTTGTCTTTGTCAAGCCTACCAGCTCTTTTCAGGAACGTAGGTATTTAATTATCTGCTGCTGTTAGATTTCAATCATGAATCTCCTGGCTGTGTTCAAAAGTGTCTCCCTCTCTAGGAAAATTATGAAAGGATGTGTGTGTGCGTGTGTGTGCGTGCGTGTGCGTGTGAGTGTGTGTGTGTGCGCGTGCATCCGTGCCTGCATGCTCGTTGGCCCCATTTCCAGTGTGCAGTGAGGCCCTCCCCTCATGTCGACCCGACACGCAGCAGCGTGCTGGAGCTGGCAGGAATGTTGTGACCCACTTGTTAAACACAGATAACTATTAAAACATAAATTATATAAACTTACAGTGAAATAAGCTATATTCAAAACAAAGTTATTAAATACTCAATACTTCCTAGTCATTTAACTACCTCTGACTCTTAGTATCTATGCTCTTGAGGCTTATCCAGTCTGTTGTACCTGTATGGTGGAAACACTCTGGAATGGCGGGCGGCTGAACCACCCCCTCCCCCACCCCCCACCCCCCCCAACCCTTGGGAGCTTGGAAGCAGCTGTGGTAGAAGCATTTGCACCACAGGAATAGGCAAAAACTACAAGTCAGGACTTGTTTTGTTTATATTGTCTTGGTTTAAGAAAGTAATTACCATGTTAATAATGCAGATTGAATTTAAGAATTTCATGTCTGTAGCCATTACATTATGAATATTATTTTAAAAATGAGGAAATATTCCTTCAGCCTATGAAAGAAAACTATTATCCAATTCAGCAAAAAAGCCTCCTATGCCATTGAGGAATAAGTGAAGTTCCAAACTATGTCTATCTTGATTGTTTCACTTTTATCTTACTGCTTAACTTAGAATCAACCAATATTTATCTCGGACATCACTCGTTCATCAACTACATCTTGGCTGTGGATATAAGAGTGTCATGCGGGAGACCCTGCTCACTCCGCTATTTGTTGTGTGAGGCGACCTGTGGGGTCTCTGCTCCCGCTCCCCACATAAGAACTCAGGATGTGATGAGGCCAAAAAGGAACACCCACGGAGCCGTAGGTAGGGGCATCATACGACTATAGTCTCACTGGAGGCTGGAGCCACACTACCTGCAACCTGCTGTCCACTTCTGCCTGCCAACCAACCTCACCTGCTAGCTGCAATCTGCCGTGCTAACTGCAATCCCCTCTTGCTAGCTCAGCCACCATCTTCTTGCTAGCCCCCCACTTTGCTGCTAGCGTAGCCACAGCAGTTATATTAGTGGCCAATGGCTCATTGGTTACAGCTGACGGCCACCTAGCCACAGCTGATGGCCATCCAATCACAGTGGATGGCCATTTACTACCTGAGCCAGCACCTTTCCACGTGAGGCCGAGAGCCTGGAAACTGCACTCCTGGCTCTGTCCCCACAAAGAGTTTGGCAGAAATCAGTGAAAACATTGGGTGCGAATCAGTTGGCTCTGTGGAATTTATAATAAAGAGTGTTGCATATTTTTACTTGTAAATTGTGTGCTGACATCTTTTATATCAGTAAACTTTGTGGTGATTGTATGTGCATGTATGTATATTTATAGGCATGCGTTCATTTTTGGAGATTCAGTGTTGAACATTTACCAGAATGCTGGATTCACTTTAGTCAGCTGCTCCCTTGCGAGAGTGCTTGAGGATTCATTGACATGGCAGTGCTAACGTGCCTGCTCCAGTGCCTGGCACAAAGCCACAATAATGGCAGTGGTGGTAGGCATTGTTTCCATCCCTTGTTACCATCACCGGGAGCAAGACGACGTGGGGCAGCACAACGCTTCCAGTAGCAAACTCCCCCAACATGACGCGCTGGTCAGTGAGCTGGTTAAAACGGCATGTCTGTGGTCCCAGGGTGTTAATTTTCAGAGAGCAAAAATCTTGTATGGCTAGCAAATTATAGGTCCTCCCTTTCTTTCAATATTTACAGCCCTTCCAACAGCCTGCACAAAAGGCAGAAAGAGGCAAGGGGAAGGCTATCATTAATGTAAAGACTGCTAGTTACCTCCCACCTCTCGTCCAGCACACATTGTCTCCAAATATAATCAGGGACCACTTCTGTCCCCTTAAATCAAGCCTTTTAGCATAGTTTGCAGGGATGCTTTCTGCCCCGACACCCTGAGCTTCCTAGAAGATTTGAAATGTTTTCAGAGCTCTGGAATGATGTGCACCAGAAATGTCCACCTGAAAACAAAAAGGGAACGAGATGACATCTTGCTGTCCTGTGAAAAGGGATCCAGGGACCTTGCAGAGCTCTAAGAGATTGCGCACCCTTCTAATTTGAAGGTCGTTTGTACTTCTGAGAGCCAGGCATTCTATCTTTCAAGCCTGTTGCCTAAGAAATGCCCAGGCCCATTGAACGAAATGGTTTCAGCATGATTACAGTACCTCCCTCCTTGCATATCCTCATATATTTCTTGTTATTCTAGTTGAGTACTGCATTCAGACAGAGGTTGCCAATAAAGTTTATTGTAGGAGCAAAGTGTCAATATCTGTAGTACCCCCCGCCTTGGGTGCTTGTAATTAAAATGCCACAGATAGTCTAGGAGAGGCATGAAAATTTGATGGCAAATTGATTTCAGGTTCATCTTGAAATTTGTCCTCAGCTGGACTCGATACTCCTGGCAGACGTGGGATGGCTTTTGTCAGGAGGGTCTGCTAGGATGAGACAGAGGTGTCTTGATCTGAATATTAAATACAGCATGCTGTTTATGACAGATTATTCGTTCAGTGATAAAGCACACAGCTACTTCTCTTTACACAGTCTTCTCCATTGAATGTGCAAGATAGGATCACATAGATTCCCTTTACATATGAAAAGGAGTTGTATAAAACTTGCTGGGCATAAGAAATAGTTTTAGAAACAACGGGCTTCTAACACACGGTATCCTATTCAATATTCTAAACTTAGAAATGCTACTTGCATCTAATTTAAGAAAGCTAGAAAAATAATGGTAATCAAGATAGTGCAATCAAGTACCCTCGCCTTACAGTGTTTCCTCAGAATAGTGCCTAACAGAAAAGGGGGAAAAAGCCATATAAGTGAAGAAAACCTGCAATGTTTAATATTATAAATTGCTGGTTCCTGTAAACTTGCATTTATGCATCACATTATAAAAGCCATTATCCTTATGTATTGTTCAAGCAGAAATGCACTATGATAATATAATTTTAACAGTATATTTGTTTTCAGGATGTAATTTGAAAAAGTTTTGAGGGAAAAATAATGTTGAATTTTGAGTGTTTTTAATTTAAAAAAGAATGTGTTGTTCAGTTGAATTAAACATGTTCAAGAAAACCCATTTTATAACCTGAAATTATTCATTTGGCAATTAATTTTATTTACTTTAGAAGTCAGTGTGTAATTACAAACAAAATTTAAAAGAGCAATACTCGGAGTGCCTTCATTTATTCCTAGAGCAAATAAGAATTGAGTCCCTACAATGTGTAAAGCAAAACTGGATGAGAAGAGATATCTAGGCAGGACTTCAATGAGACTCACCTCTCACACTGTCATGTCATTCTGTGTAAATGGTGTATACTTAATTTAAAAAAAAAGAAAAAAGTGCTTGAACTAGTGATGCCCAAACTTGTTCTGATGGGCTTGAAAATAAATGAAGGCTATCGTTTCATTGAACGATATTTCATTGAACGAATTTCATTTCTTTTGAAATGAAATTTAAAAATTAAAACAGAAGCAATTCCCTCCACTTCCGAATGTAACTGTCTGTGTGGAATCACTTGCAGGAAGGATCTCCATTTACTCCTGGCTCCGCGTTCCATCTCAGGCAGTCACAGGTACCAAAGCCCTTCCGCAAAAAAGAGCCCAGCATATGCTTGAGGGTCATCAAAATCACTCCTTTGCACATTCGGCAGATATTTATGGATCTTTTATTAGGACAGTTTTTATGGCCCAAGATTAAAAGTTAAAGTTAAATAGTAAAAGTAATGAAGATGTGCCTTTGGAGGATCCAACCGGTTTGTTTTCATTCCTTCCGTTTGTCATGGCCCATTGATTTTTGATGACAGCATTAAAAAAAAAAAAAGCCTCGAATCATTTTTGGAAGGAGACAGAGTATGAGTTAACAAATTAATAAAATAACGTATGCTCCAAAGATGCTAATTTATATCTTCTATGTAAGGAGGAGTCTCTTCTGATATGGAATGAATTTGCTGTGTCTTTAATATTCTCAAGAAACAGTGGGTATCATTTGATAAAAGATTTAATTATTTGGTCAGAGAAAATAGATGTTGAGATAGTGCATCACAGCCCTGGTGGGAATGTTTAAGCACTCAGTAGGAAATGGACCTTTTTGCGGCTCATCCAAGAGTTTGTTTTGAGATTCTCAGGTATCTTATTGTAAGGTTGTTCTCCTTGGGCCAGGACCTTGTGTTCAAATTCAAAATGAAGCTTCACTTTATGATGAATCAGTGGTCCAGTGGTGGAAGTAAAACAGTAGCCTGGCCTCGATTAGAGATTGTCTATGAATTCCACTGGTATTTATAGATACGCAGGAGAGGTGAATGAAAAAGGATTCTGAGGTCAAAATGATTTCAGACATGCAGCACTTATCAGAGCCTTTTCTATGCATATACCTCTTATACCTCTCAAAAAAGGGGAAAGAATCATAGTGTCTTCCAAAATTAAATCATGACCACTTATCACTCACCCTCACCCTTTTTATTTTATATTTTATAGGACAGCATTACGTGGAAAACCCGGAGGACAGATAGTTTTCCAAACTCATGTGCCATGCATCCTCCACTTTTTTTCCCTTTTTATCATTTTGTGGGACCAGGCTTCTTTGGAACATCCACTGGGAAACTTTCTTTACTCACAGGAGTCTGTTACCGTTCCTGATTCACACAACAGTGTGAAGGTTCATTACATGACACATTTTTCTCCACATAATCTTTTTAAAAACGTCTTTGTAATGATGTGACTAAAATCATCCATGCTGTCATATCACTGAAGTGTTTGTAAAGACTTTTTTTTCTATTTGCAGAGCCCTCAAATAACAGTCAAAAAGTTGGAATGACTTTCAGAAAGAGCAAGATAGTCTATACTGCTGGGTATTCGGAAAGGAGCCAATTTCAGTATCTTTACTACTACACTTGGTTTGACTTGCTCCTTTAGTAATTAGATAATTATGTATAATTAGCACATTAATTACGTGCAACAGCTGCCGTCGAGTATGTGTGGACAACTGCTTGGAAATAGCTTGTGAGTTCACTATTAGACCTGTGAAACATTTCTCCTTGGCCCGTTCTCACTATTTTCTTTCCATCTATGGAGGTGAAGAGCAATGCAGTGAACTAAAAACAAAGCTGGTATCATCCCAGTTCCCTCGTGGCCATTCTAGTCAGTTTAGAAAAAACATCATCAGCTCCCTCCCATCCATCAGAGCTGAGGCCACCCTCCTTGTCACATGTCACATACACCAGGTTACTGCCTGCCCCAGGGCCAGATAGCCAGGGTTTTCTGATGCATTTAAGAAATGCATTTAATGTTGGTGAAGAAAGGCTTGTTACATATTATTAAGTGGAATGAGTAGTTTAAAAAACAGTATGTGCAGGGTGGTTTCATTGTTATATAATAATATAGGCATAGAAAATGGATTTACATTAAGTAATATTGCTTGCTATAAGTTAGCTGCCTGCCTGCCTCCCTTTTCTCAACAAATATTGATGAGATATCTATTATGTGCCACTCACCATGCTGGTGCTGGGAATACAGCATGTAACAGGACGGCCATAGTCTGTGTTTGGGGCATTATACAGGCAATTTTGTCATTAAAAGATATATTTTCCTTTCGTTGAGCATTTTCTGAAATGAATTTGTCACTTTTATAATTAAAAAAAAAGTGAGAAAAGTGAGGAAAAAAAGCCCTCAAAGTATGTGTTGAAGTTTAAGATACTATAATGTCATTAGAAGCGTAAGGCTAGGTGCGCGGGGGCTAGGGGCTGAATACACACTTACCGAGTTAAGTGGAATATATTTGCATTTGAAAGCAACACAGAGATAAAACACCAGCTCTTTTTATTTTTATTACTGTTTTTTTAAAGATTTGTTGGGCCCGGTGATCATTTATTTTCCTGGAAGAACCCTCAGGGAGGGATGGGCCCTCATCAGCTGTGGACTTCCTGGGAAGACCACTGATGACACCCCATGGGCTACACATACCCAGCTCTGACCAGACCCGCAGTATCTAGGGGACTTGGAAGACGTCCGTCAGCTCCATGTATCCTGGTCTCTCCCCGTCTCCCGCGCAGCTCCCTTCTGCACCTGCCTGCACACCTGCCGGGCTCCACACTGCACCCAGCCTGCATGCTCAGCGCTTCAGCAACAGTTCCTTCTGGAAAGGTGGCTTTCCAGAGGGCATAGAGTTCCTTTTCCAAATAAATCAGCACATTCACTTTAGGAAAAAACAAGGGGAAAAAAGAATAAAACTCTTCAATCTTGGCATTCTGGGAAAGTAGAAAGACTCCTGACGGTGAACCATCTTTGGCCAGCAGGAAGTTTTTGCTTTGTTAGCTCTCTCTTAGTCTCTCTCTCTCTGTCTCTCTCTGTCTCTCTGTCTCTCTGTCTCTCTCTCTCTCTCTCTCTCTCTCTCTCTCTCTCTCTCTCTCTCTATCTTTCCCTGCCTCCCCTCCCTGCCTCCCTTCTTCCCTCTCCCTTTCTCTCTCTCCCCTTCGGTCTCCTGTATTTCTCGTTTTCCTCCACCCCCTTTTATTAAAATTTTGTTAAAAATTAAATGGTAGCAGGTGCTCACCAGTCAGTGAAAGCGTGCAAAGGAATAGCAAGAAACAAAGTTCCTGACATCCCCCTTTCTTTCTGCAGTCCCCCGGCGGTTCCCTCTGCCTAGTGACCACAGCTGACAGCCCACCAGGAGCCCTTCAAACCTTTCTCCAAACTCTCCCACCCGTAAAGGGACATCTATGGCAAATATAGGGAGGGTTTCTGTTTGCTTTTACAAGAATCTTGCCCTGTTTACTCACTGTGCGCTGCTCCTCACTTGCTTATCTCTCTGACCAATGCATCATGGATGTCCCTCCAGATCAACAGATTAAAGAGCTAACCCATTCCTTCTAATAGCTGCATAATATTACCTCGTATGGATATTCCATGATTTCTTGCAATTGGACTTCCATCAATTTTAAATTCTCACATTCAGAACTTTATGGACATTTATTTGGAAGCATTTTAGAAAATTGACATCATCTCTCTAAATGTATGAACTCAAAATTCCCTCCAGAATGTCTGGCTATTGAGAATGTCCTGCGCCCTTCACTTGTTTGTACACTCTTGTTCCCCAAACATCACTTTCCATTTTGCACATATGCCATCTCCTCATATTCCTCTGAGCCCTTCCTACAGGCCTGAGACCATATACACACACACACACACACACACACACACACACACACACACACACCTATAAAATACAGTCAATAGTCCAGCTGAAAGAGTACTTCTTTAGCATAATTTAAACATGAGGGTTTTCTAATGCTACTTCCATTTAAATAATTCAAAAATCCGTCGCAAGGTGTCTGACTACTACGGGAAGAGAGCTGTTAATGGATACATCATCGAGGCTGAAGACAAACTGTGTTATTCTGTCTGCTGCTGAGAAGTATAAGAAAAAGATCAAGATTAACATTGTCATTATTGGTGTTATGTTATCTGAGCTATCTGTTTGCTACTTCCTGGAGGCAGAGGCCTGATTCCTGAGAAATCATTTTTCCTCTTCTTTAGGAATGGTGCATTGAGTGTGGTTTTAATTTCCATTGCATTATTTGTTTGCGTTATATATTTTTAAAAGTTTTATGAAAAAAGCCTTACATATGTTCCTTATTTATGGAACCAGGGCAACCATCTTTTAAATATGAAGCAAATATCTCAGAATATTAAAATCTTGAACCGCATGTATAGCAGCGTGAATGAATTCTGAAATTGACATATCAAGGAATTTCCCATCTATAATTAAATTACCTGTCCTCAAACAAAATATTTATCAGATGTAACTTCATACCCAAATTCCTTTTCTTACTAAACCGAAAGCTGTGACACACACACACACACACACACACACACACACACACACACACTCATACACTCGCACACATCTTTATTCTTGTATTCTTGGTTTCCTACTGTATTTTAACATTTTAAGCATCCAGAGAAAAGTAATAGAATGAGCCATAGAAAATCACCAGAACTGAAATTATTTCCAGCTATGTTTAAATATGAATGTCTTGTTCGACTCATAGCATATGTATTTATGGCTGTGTGATATCATTATGGCATCGTAATGAATGTCTGCTGAATTATGTGGGATTCAATGGGGGATACAAATGGATTTGAATTCTGTAACTGTCATGCTGTGGTCCGAAGAGGGCGGAAACTGAAATATCCCCCTGCATTAACACATCTGTCAGCCGTCCTCAGCACTCTGTATGAGTCTTATCTGTTGGAAGTGTGAGGTTGCATTGAGTACCTGTCGGGACAGGTGTTAAAAGACAAACACAGCTTACGTTTCAGAGCTGCTTAACTTGGCTTTTGGGTTTGTTTTACTCTGGATTAACAATGTTGTACAGCCTTTAATTTTTTTTCTTTTTCTGCATGCCTAACTTTAAATGAAGTGACTAGGATACCTTATTATTTAGTCTTCTTTATGAATGAGTGAGCATATGTGTACAGAGCACAGAGACAGAGTGAAAAGACAAGGGATGGTCCTGAGTTTGAATTCTGGTGCTTCCCTTACTGGCTGTATACCATTAAGCCAGGTAATTAACACTTTGAACCTCAGTTTCCTCAAGTTGCATGGGGACAAATAATAATACATGCTTTCCAATATTCTTGTAAGATTCCCATACACTGTGTACAAAAAGGGACTAGCAAATGCCTGTTAAATAGGAGCTTTATGTGCTGGTTTTGCTCTTGTTATTATCATTCGTGTTATCTTTACATAAAACACACGCAGTTCCCTTCGGAGTAATTGTTTTTCAATTTTTGCACAGTGGAAACATCATTTTAGCATTGGTGGCACATGTTTCCGAGCACCTAGATTTCACTCATTTGAGAACTATTTACTGACAGCTGCCTGTGTATCAGGCTGAGTGCGCGGCCTGAAGAAACAGTAGCCTGGGAAGGCCCCACCCTCATGGAGGTCACATTCCAAAGGAGTGGATCCAAGTCCCCTGGTCGGGGAGAAGGTTTCTGGTGAAAAGACAAGCGTGTCCCCGCCTTCAGAGAGCTCTCCATCTTGCCAGAACCTGCCTGCTCCCTGCGACGGGTGTGGCTTCAAGGCAGCACTTTCCCTGATCAGGGAGGGTGGTGAGGAGCACGTAGCCCAGTTCACCGTGCAGGAGATGACATTTCAGCCATGGCTCGGGGTCTCATAGGCGCTGTGATTCACAGCTGTGCTCTCACACTGCAGGGAAAGCCTTGTGCCATGTGGGGCAGCTGGCGAAACTTGTTGGATCTCTATTTTCTGGGCTAGATTTCTCACCACTTACCAAAGTTAATTAGTCTCATTTGTGCTTAGCTTTTTTCCCTAGTTTATACAGGAGGTAGATTATACAGGAAATACAAGAGATAGCTTATAGACACGAATGCAGTCTTTGAAGCAGGGCTGATTGGCTTTACTTATTAGCTGCGTGGACTTTGGGCCTCAGTGATCTCATCTATATAAACGGGAATCCTAATATTACTGACGTCACCGAATTGGAAGGTGCTATTAGGTTGGTGCAAAAGTAATTGCGGTGCAAAGGGTTAAAAATTGCAAAAACTGCAATTGCTTTTACACCAACCTAATAAGATGCTTAGGTGAAGCCTGGACATAGTGAGAGCTGCATGACGACGTTATCGCTCTTCCTTATTATTAGTACGTGCATTCTTCTGATAATACTCATCTTCAGGACAGTCATTTTTACCGTATTTTGGCTTACTTCCATCCTCTCTCACTTACTTTATTGCCTCCCCCTATCAAACCCCTGCATATAAGGTAAAACATGTTAACAATTTAATATGTTTCCTTCTAAATTTTTTATGCCAGTGTTTCATATATGTATCCTACGTATGGTTATGCATGCAGATACACATACAGATTTAGGGTTTTTGAAATGTTTTCTTTTTGGTAGTTCTGTCTGATAAAACATGGGGTCATCCTGTGCACTCTGTCCTGTATCTCTCTTTTCTCATCTGTCTGTAGCATAATATTCCATGATGTGGACATACCATGATTTATGCAGTCTTTCCTCAAATTGAACATAAGAAAGGGCATTTCTATAGTTTCCAAAGGTTTCTCCCCACACTCCCACTCGGCCTCAAATAGTGATACAATCCGCATCTTTGTTCACATATCCAGACTGATGCTTTTATTTTTGTGGGATGGATTCCCAGGTGCGGGATTGCTGGGCCAGGCTTTAAATTTTTAACATGATTTTTTATCAGTCTAATGGATTGTGCTGAAGAGAGCCAAAAATCTTGATAGACTCAGAGTGAATTTTTTAGATGTAAAAGTGGATGGTAATTAAAAGTACACACACTAAAAAGAGTAATTTGACCAGCATATCACAGTATTAATTGATTATAATATCTGGATGACTTTTCGTTCCAATATTTGAGGATGAAGAAGCTGGTGGATACTCCACCAGTTAAGCACATGTTTTGCATAGAAGTATTAGAAAGTAGCTGTCTTACCATTGCTAATATTTTTGTAGAACACAAATCACTCGTAAGTGGCATCTTGATGCCAAACACAAATGAGCATGGCTGTCCTGTGGGAAAGGATGCAGAGGCTGAGTCCCGGCTGGTGCGTGGAGGCACCAGGAGGGCCCTGGTTGGTTGGTAATGTTTTGTTAGGTAGAATGGGATGTGTGGGGAAAGCATCCCAAATCCATGCATTTCCTGCCTCTGTAACAGACACCCTCCATACGCTCGCAAATCCCAGAGGTAGCTAATGGAACAGTTGTTTGTGCGGACTGCCTTTTTGTCCAAGGCCTCTGAAGGCCCAGCGTTTGTAAGCTAAGGGGAAGAGGAGTCCTCTGGGATCTGATAGGTGAGCTGTGAATTTGCATTTTGCCATGGAGTTAACAAGCAAAAGGAATCAAAAGAGCTCAAAATAAATAACGGTGTTTTGGGTCATCTGGGCCAGCAGAATTGGATGAAGGAAGGACTGGACCGGCAGGATGAGGGAGGAGAGTACCTCCAGACCCTTCCAGAAACACACTTCCTTAGTCTTGGGGGAGAATTGAGTTGGTTCTGTTTAACTTCACAGCAATAGAACGACTTCCTCAATTTAAAATTTTTGACAGCTTATGTATATAACTTAATTCTTGATCCCATCGGATCTTGGAGAGTCCTCGAGAGACATTTTGTGCATCTTCTCTGCTTTTAGAGATTACTGCTTAATGAAGCGAGTGGGTGGTGATGGAGATATTTCAGGGAGTATCAGAACTAGGGGAATGTGGGAGAGGCAGAGAGTTAAAAGGCATGGCCCAAGTTCTTATTTTGATGCTACTATCTAACAGCTGAGTAAAACTTGGCAAATCATCTAATGTTTGGCCTCCTCCTTTGAAAAATGGGCAGAATTTTACTTTTATCACTGGGCTTTCATGCAGGTTAATGAATTAAATGGGCTAATATATGTAAATTCTGAATAGGTATTAACCAAAAAAATGGGAGTCATCAGATTAGTTTCCAAATTTGTTTCTCGGTGTTATCAAGATGCTTACCTTAACAAGTGTCCTTTTATTTCACAACTAGTATCGAAAAGAGTAGCTCTCAAAGTACTAAGTAGTATTTAGTCAACGCTTTAAGGAAAAAAAAAAGAAGCAGCTTTATTTAAGTATAGCAAATACAGAAGAAAATGCAATTTACCCTGAACCCTAAATCTGTGAAAAATGTGTGTGTGTGTGTGTTGTTTACCTTATAGAATATGGTGGACATGGTGTGAATTTTATTGCTGTGTATATAGTTTTGGTACTGGAGATGGGGAACGTGAGCATTTGAGACTCATGACAAATTTTGCAAACTTTCAGGTTTAGAGAGATTAAGTAATTAGCCAGTGAATCACCTTTAGTGAGTGGTAGGGCTGGCTGCAAACCTGCAGCTAAAGCCCATGTTCCTTCCACATATACACAGTGATGGAGGAAAAGGGAAAAGATAGGAGGCATTTTTTTTTTTTTAAATTCAGAACTTGATTTGAGATTCATCTTTGTCCTACTCTCTACTAAGGCAGGAAATAAATTCTTGAAACCTGGAAGTAGTTAAAAAACAAGTGTTAGAATGTTAAAAAAAAAAAAAGATCTGGTTAAATCAAGACATCATTCTGGTTAATCAAAGCCGTGCTCTATATTAAAAACAAAAACCTTATTCTCTGAGTGTTTCTTAGATCTAGATTTTTCCCACAAGTCACTGCCATTCACATTTCTGGAAGTTTTCTTCTGTGTCAAATGGTAATCACTCGCCCAACTCCAGGGCTCTGCCTGCAGTCTCTTCCTCTGTCTCCGATGTCACTCCTCTTTGCCTTCTTCAGAAGCTATTATATGACCTCCAGATCTCTCTTGGACTCCCTGTATTACCATTAGAAGACATCTACACTGGGAAATCGCTCAGTTCCTGTTTTTGATTAATATTTTATCAGCCGCAAGAGGAAATGGTATTCTATAGCAACACTAATAAGTAATTGAGCAGACGAGATGCTCCTGCTCGCTTTGGTAAAAAGTACAGGCAAGGTTACAAGTGAAGAGCTCAGGATAATAAAATCAGGTGTCTGAATCGAATACCTGGTAGGGTTAAAATCTAACACGGGTGTGAGCAGAAATCAAGTACTGTAAATTCCCTTTTGAGCAGTGGCTTACCAACCTATGTTCGTTAATATAGTAATCATAGTGGTAATAATTACTACCTTCATTTAAAGCTGCAGAGTTTATCAACCAAAGGCTCTGAAGTGTGCATTTTTCTTGGTGTTTAATATGTACCATTATGTATAAATTCAAAGTTATTAAGTGGGCAGCTGTACACAGGATATACTGCAATACCCAGCAAATGCTGCGATTTCCACTCACCCTTCTGTATTCAAATGGTTCTAAAAGAGAGGAAGTAGTGTAGCCATCAGTAATACTACCATCCGGTAATTACGGAATCATAAATGTTTGGGGAGCTGAAGGTCACGGGCTTAGTTGTAACTCTCATCTGTCCTTGTGCATTTTAAATGCTTGTATTCTGTATCCGGGTGATGGTATTTTAATTCCCACTGGACCGTCTGATGCGAAAAAAAAAAAAAAAAAAAGAGTTTATTCTTCCATATTTATTTTTCTTCACCATGGGTGAAAAGACTTTTTGTTTTTCATAATGTGGCGGGGACTGGCCTCCAGTTAAATGGAAATGATTTCAACACATCACAGTCAGGCTTCCTCGTAGAAAGATGCTACATTTTTCTTCACACGTGGTGTCCAGCACAGGGTGTCTGATTTATGAGAACGTGACCCTCGGGGCATCAGAAAACAGCTGCTCACACACTCCCTGCAGGAGGCTAGACTCTCACGGGAGGCCCAGAATGTAGCCAGGAGCAGGAGTTCTAGATGGGAGTAAGAAATTGCAGGTAAGAACACAGCACCGTTTTAAGAAACACCGGTGGATTTTTTTTTCTTTTCTCGAGTATTTTATTAACATTTGCTACTGTACTCAAGCGCACTTCACTTCGGTTTGTGTTTCTTGTGTATCACATGGGAACTTTCATTAAATTGTGGTAATTCCAATTTGTGCAGTTATCAAGTAAACATCAAATAACTTGACCCGGCTTTTAGCCTGCAAACCTCGCTTAGTACACCTCGGATGCATTCGGGCTGATTCCCTTCTCCGTGCCTTCTTCTCTTTACAGAGTCAGCATTTGTATTGCGCAGGTACTGTTATTGTTGGTTTTGAAGGGAAATGGTCACGACACGCCTGACATGTGGACCAGACCCAGCCTTTGTAGTTAAAAGTGACCAGGAACGATGCTTTTTTGTTGTTGTTTAAAATTATTTTCTGTCAGATACTTCCTTCACAGTCTCCCGCCATTAAACCCTGACTTAATTTAATGGATTAGAGATTTCACATTTGTCTTTTAAACTAATGAGTTATTAGCAATTTAATAAATAATATTTCATATGTATGTAGGGAGGTTAAAATGCATTCATTATTTAATTTCTTTTGGCAACACATATGTTTTCTTATAAGGCCAAATAGAACATATTTGCCCCGCAAGAAATAGTTCCTGTGCTTCTTACTCTTCGGTCAGGATTGAGTACCAAAGTGCCGTGTGGCCTCCACTGCAATTTGTAGGGGATGAAGACAAAACAATGCCAACACTATTTTCTCTCTTAAGCAGCAGTCTTCTCCTCTCCTAGGACCGAAGAGCGGATAAGGGCAGGGGTGTCCTGGCGTGAACACTTAACTGCTGAAAACTGTCACAATCTACAGATAAAGGCTACCTCTTTTCAGCGCTTTCTCTTCTGTCCCGATTTGTCCACAGTTGTTTTGACTTTGACACAGGGTGCCCTGACTTAAGACTTAACAGAAGTTTCGGGAAAAGGAGCAGTGCTTTAAGATGAAGGTCTGAGGACAAAAGTATAACTTATAATTCTTTTCCTTCTAAATGGACATACAAAAATCATGTCAGCCTGATCTACCCTCTGATGGGACCATTTTGTTTTGTGGTGGTAGAACACGTGTCTCATCGGGTCTGCCTCCGACATCAACCCGTAAGTGGTTTGGATTTCATCATTTTTATGAAAGAGCTTTCGCAACAGTATCTTGGTGTGCGCATGCACGGCCCTGGTCATGAACATATTCTTTGAGGGCCTCGCTGGAACAGAAGAGTGGCGGTCCCGGCACCCCGAGGAAGGGCTGTATTCCATCAGCAGTGGAAGGAGGGAGTAGAAGGAGAGAAGCAGGAGCAGGCGCTTCAGTGCAGGGCCCGTGGAGGGCTGCTGCTGATTTCGCCAGGACCCTCGCTTATCTGATGGCCTGGAAGGTGCTGGTGGTTCTGGAATTTTATATCAGGAAGGATGACAGCCCTGAGCCACCCTTCCTGACTGTCACGAACAAGGACACCAGGGTAAGGAGTCTAATCCAAATGAGTCCCCAAAGGTACATAGTGAAATAGGAAAGGTCCTAGCAAGACTATAGAATATGCCAGACCCAGAGCAAAATGAAAATGTGGGGCTCCAGCAAGGGCCAGGGAAGTTGATCTCCCCTTTCCATGGGCCTGCCACCCCAACCCTGGGTGGACAGGTATCCCCCAAAGGATTGCAACCTCTGCTCTGGGACATACTTGGGACCCTGGATCGGGGTGAGAAAGAGTCCCTCTTCTGTCACCAGCCCAGGACACTATGGAGCTACCAGCCCAGGTCAGGGCAAGGCTGTAGTCTTTCACAACCTCTGACCCCCATGTCCATGCCCAGGTCCCCACGGGAAGTGGAGGACAGCAGGGGATGTGGGTGTCCCCTGCCAAGGAAACAGGTTGAGGGTGACATTGGTCTTGAGGTGAGGGCCAGGAGGAAAGGGCTGGCCTGCCCCAGGGTGCCAGTGGGGAGACAGCAAGTGGCTGAGCATCCCTCCCAGGGATGTGGGATTGGGGGCTTGGGGAGAGAGGTGAGGTAGACACGTGTGAGATGAGGCTCCAAGCCCCCAGTACATGCTCCATTGTTCCGTCAGGCTTCACTTGCAAAGCACAGATTCAGACATATGATTAATTAAGAATTGCAGACGTTGACTGCAGAGCATTAAGCACCAAGCATGGAGCCCTGCTACTGCAGTGGTCTCACCCCATGAAGCTGGGCCTGGATGCCCAGAAAGCTCACCCCTCATGGAGTGCTAATTGGGAACGTTTCCATCTGATGGCTTCCAAGAGGCCAAATCGCAAGCTTGTGAGTTTTTTGGAAAAGCTTTGCAGAACTTACACTTTATTATATGTGAATCATAATTCAACAAAGTTGATTTAAAAATGCCATCTATATGGCTGCCAGAATGCAGGGCCTGAGGGCAGAATGCAGGACCTGAGGACAGCACTGACCAAAGTCTTGCTTCTAAGTTGCTGGCAGAAGCGTCTTTTTTATTTGGTTTGGATTTCTTAGAGGGATCCGTTTGGGATCAGTTTTAACTGTGTGTATATATATTTCAGTCCCATTCTGCATCTGACAGTGCGCTAGGCTTTTTTTTTAATATATGTTCTTACATTTAATCATTATAATAATTTAAGGTAGAGGGTGTTCTTTAGTCCAGTGATTCTGAACTGGTGACAGTTTTGTCTGTCAGGGGGCATTTGGCAATGTCTGGAAACATTTGTGATTGTCCTATCTGGGGGAGGTAGGTAGGGCAGGTAAGGTGTTACTGGCACCTGGTGGGCCAAGGCTGTTAAACAGCCTGCACCCAGGGCAGCCCCCGTCTCAAAATGCCAGGACTCTCTCAGCCTCTTTACTCTGGGAGTTTGGCAAAGAATTAACAGCAGAAGTGTGCTCTCACCAGTGCCCATCTAGAAAGCACTCTCATTCAAGGTGCTAATTAGAGTGTTTTGTTGCCAGTAAAAACAAGAGTCAGATTTCATGATTGATTCATGATCGCTTTAAAATTAATGCTGCTATTATCATACAAAGTAGTGGTAAGTGGAGGTAAGAGAATTTTTGCTTTGGGATACTAAGTCAACATTACAGTAAACACACAGCCAACCCATTTATCTCTGGCTTAATGCTTTGTTGTTTCTTCCAAGTACTTCTTAGGTGCCTCTGGGCTTTTTAACATTCTTTGGCAGTTGTAATTTATTAATTGCTTTTTAAATTTGGCTTGTGAAAATGAACTTTAGTTGGAGGTTTGAGGAGAATGAAAAGGCGTATTCGTCTTTTTGTTTTTTTAATCAGTGGCTGTTGCTTCATGGTTTAGCCTTAGGGAGCCGTGGGAGTCAGACAACCTGAGGACTCCGGTCTTAGACTCCCAGCTTCCTCATGGCTTGGATCAAGGATCAGTAGCCCATTCCGAATGCTGTACTCCACTTCTTGTATTACATTGTTTTGTACACCTGAAACTAATAATAAAACATAAATAAATAAATAAATAAATAAATAAATAAATAAATAAATAAATAAATAAATAAAAATAAGTAGCCCAGAAAAGGACTTCCCATCAGATGAATGTTAATAAAAATCAGTGATATTAAGTGTCCCCTCATCAAATGCACCCTAACCCAGCCTCATAGAGGTCAGCTCTCCTATTGCATTATTTGGTGGGGGTTCTTAGTTATGCTTGGTTTGGTTTGGTTTGATATTTTGTTTGCTTGTTTTGTATTTTTGTTCCACGACAGTCTGATGAAGTCTTCTCAGAATGTTTATTAAATGTATACTATAACATGCCTAGGATTGCAAAGGACACCGATTATACTCAAATGTGGTTCTAGCTGTGACTCTGAGGCATGTTTTAAAGCAAAGCCAACATGTGATGCTAATAGTATTAGAAATGTAACTCTTTAAGAGATTTGTGGATGTTTCTATGTTGATAATCTGAAATTCTTCGCCCTGTGAAATCCACTCTGGTGAACTCTGCATCCAGCTGCTGATAGAGATAATGATAATAATTATTAATATTGATAGACTGCTAATAATATTCTAGTAGCTGTGCTAAACATTTTACAGCGCATTGTCTCATTCAATCCTCACGGCTTTATAACAGGAAGGTTATGCTCATTGGATGGGTGAGAAAACTTAGGCTCAGAGAAATGACACTTAAAACCCAAATTTGGAACTGGAATTTCAAATCAGTGTACACAGTCTTAATCCCGCCTCAGTGGACTTGGGAACTAGCTGTCCACTTCTTCGTTTCATTAATGCCGATTACATTTGAATTTGACGTGGTTCTGTGGAGTTGTTTATATCGTGTGAATCTTGGCATTATGTTTGGTAGAGAAACTGCCTAGGTTCTCAGGATGCTGATAGCCAGAAATTAGACAAACTGAAACCAAGCTCTCAGTCTGGCTTCCCAGCCTCAGTGTAAACTTCCACCTTCAGCGATCCTGGAAGTTTGTCTTGAGGTTCAGCAGAAGCCAGGCCGGCATTTCCATTCTCCAAGGTGAGCATTTCCCTTTTTTTTCCTCCTGGGAGGAGAGGGAAAGGATTGCCGCCCTTTTCCACACTAGCCCTATGTTAGGAGAGTTCCTTTGATTAAATTAGGCAGCCTGCTTGGTTAAAACACTTGTATAATAAGAATATGTTTGTTAACATCTAATCTAATCTACTCTAATTCCTTATGATTTTACAGTAAACATTATCTTTTGTATTTTGCTACCAATGTTTTTAGTTTTTTTCCCCCAAATGTCTGAGGTTGGATAATTAGAGATAAATTAGAGAGAACTTGTTTAAACCTGCCAATTACAGTAACTTTTCTCAGTCTCTTGCGGTCTCTAACCTATCTGCTCTTGTTAACTCTCTCGGCAAAATCAAGTACTGAATTTCAGTATAGATTTCCACCTACAGGTGTTTCTTTGGACAAAATTACCAAGGGGATACACTTGAAAGTTTAATAGCTGGTTTCAGGAGGACTTCATCTGGGTCTTCAAGCCCTTGGTTTTACTGTTCCACATTTTTATGTTTTCAAAACACACTGTCCTTTTCTCAACCAAATGAAGCAGGGCCAAAGTACTATATTGCTCTGCTAGTGCCCGTGTCAACAGTAGAAATCGTATTTGGCAGAAGTTATCATAGATAACAATAGACTTGGCTTAGTGGGCAGTCAAGAAATGCTGGGATTTTTGTTGTGCATTGCCTGGGGAAAAAGGAAGAGGCTTCTTAAGGTTGTTTTGTTTGAGAAGAAAGCACTGTGCAGTGTGAAGTGCCCAGCACAATACTATAAATTATGGGTATACACACTACACATTTTAAAAAATACATGTTTTCCAAATGCAATCAAATTAATACATGCTAATCAAAAGAATACTTAAAAGTGCAAACGATAATGCTCATAGCCTCACACCTGAAAGGAAATGACCTTGAACTCTGGCTGTGTCTGTTAAACTTGGATTTAAATCAGAATCACCTGGAGGCTCTTGTTAGCAATGTGGATTTCCCAATTCCACTCTGTGTTTCTTGAGTCAGAATTGGGAATTAGCGGTCTACTTTTTCAAATCTCACCAGGTGATTCTGCAGTCACGCTGTATAGGAGGGTCTGCTCTCGGGCATAAAACTTTAGGAAATCTTTGTCCCATACTTGGGGCACTTCATTTGGACACCCCTGTTAAGCAATGGGTGGACAATCAATACAGCTACATATCCTGGCTTAGCCTCTTTAATTTTCTTAAGAGGTCCCGTCGTCTGGTTGCCAAGGTCTCATGGGTTCTGCCCATATTTGCCAACAGAGAATATCTGCACTGGTAGTTTTTTCCAGGAGTTATAACTGCAGGTCTCTGCTCCCCAACTCTGATCAAATGTTTGCTTTTCTCATGGAGAGACCATCCATTCCTTTCTACAAACATCAAGTTTAACTTCAGAACCGTCAAGATCATCAAGGAAGCAGGATACCTGAACCATATGGTTTGGACTCAAGAGTGGTTGATATTATCTCATCTCCTGTACTTGGGAAATGAGCAAGGAAGAGGGGCAAAAGTCAGGAGTGTCTTTCTTGGACGCATGGTGGTTTCTTGCTGCTGAAGTGCACAGGAACCTGAGCTGCGGGTGAGGTGATTGTGTGGATCGTGGCCGCCCTGGCTGGGGCTTCTTGGTTACTGATATAGAGCTGGCACTGCAGGCAGCATCTGGCACTTCTCCCCTTTTGCGCAGACAGAGGGCTCGCTCCTCATCGTGCACATGTGGTGCATGATGACCTCCCTAACGAATCGGTAGCATAGCTGATCCATTTTTAACAGGTTCTCCAAGGTGAGCTTGAGCATTTGGAAGACTTCTAGTGTGACAGGTAGGGAGGTACAACCATGGGCTTTTCTGAACAGCAGAACTGCAGTTTTTCTACTTATTGAAAGGTGTTCTTATGTCTGCATTATCCTCAGGCCTAATTCCAACCCATCCTTTAGGTCCTAGTTTAAACGTAATTCTTAGAGAAAGTCTTTCCTGGTCTTAGAGGACTAAGTTGGGTGCTGCTCCTGAATGTTCCCTCAGAAATTTCTAGATCCCCACTGCTTTTAGCACACTTGATCATCATGTTTGTCTACATGTCTGTTTTCTCCATGAGCCCCATGAGGTCCGTTGGACCCCCCCAGTACTGAGTATAAGGCCAGATACAAAATAGTAACCCTATAAAGATTTGCCAAAACTAAAAGATGAATGCTAAGAGAATTCTTAGAAACATGCACGTAAGCCGTTATTGTAATTCAAGTCAGATTGAGAAAATGAATATTAGGGTCGTTGAATCCCTAACTTAACAAGAAATATCTGGCTGCTCCTTATCTGAAGTGTGGACATCCTAGAAGTACTGGCTGTGCAACTTTGGGCAGGAGGCTTCCCCTCTATGCATTTCCTTATATATCAAAATGGAAAAATCCTCCGTACCTCAGAATAATATGAAGATTATGTTAACCAATCAGAACAGATCAGCTTGCTCAGTACCTGGTACAATATAGGTGCTCAATAAACACTAGCTGTTCTTTGTTATTATAAATCCTGCTTGCATTTCTAAATCCTGATGGCTCACTGAAACAACCAACTGAAAACCATGAAGAGACTCATGGTGAAAGATGACAATTGTAAGTTCCCTGACACTCAGTTTTGATTTAGATATTCACAGCACCATTTCAAAAAAATTGAAAACAATAGTTGGGACATGATTGGACTGAAAGGTAGAAATGGATGTGACACATGGAAAGAAAAGCATCTTGCAATCTTAGAAGGAAACACAGGTGAAATAAAGGGATAATGGCCCTATGCGGGGGCCAGTTGTCTCCTGCCCTTGAGTTTAAATAGTGATTCTCTCAAAACTACATGGCTTAGAAGAATGCCCTGCAATATTGCTCTATATTGTGACCACAGATGGCTAAACCCCCAACCCTCAAATTCATGTCAACTAGGAATCATTGTAAGGCTAGTTTATGTCTCATTCTGTCTCTCTTCCCGTGTTGTCTCTTCTCTGCATTGAATCAACAGTGTGTGGAGCTTCTTGCACCAGGATCAGAGGCTGCAGATGGACAGGGTCTGCTCAGGAAGATAACATCACCTTCTCATTCTGCCTCTGCCATCTGAGTCTGAATGATCAGTGATGGGGACCAGGGCTGGATTAGGTCTCCCGTGGCCCCCTCTTTCTGAGTCTGGGAGATGGATGATATCGGTAATCACTCCCTGCTTTATCTTCTCTCCATCTCCTTCCTGCAGCTCTGACTACTCACTTTTATTGTTCCGGAGCTAATTGTAGGATCCCATTTCTCCACAGAGAAGTCAGGAGAGGAATGCAGTGTTCAAAGAGCCCTGTGGCTCTTTCACACACACCCCGCCCCCACCTTGAAACACAGAGAAAGTGAATATCAGTGAGCTCTCAGAAATGAGACTTCCTTTGTGTCTGATGCCACTGACTTTTAAATCATTTTTTAAGAGAAAGCTTATCTTGGCTGGTATATTCTGACTGTTGTCGAATAAGGGAGATTGAAATGATCTCGTCTTTCCTGTAATCATTGAGTATGTATGGTCTTTGTCACAATGCTTCTGCAGAAATTCTAAGAGTGCTGTCTCCTTTGGTAGCCATGGCAGGGAAAGAATAGAGTCAGACATGGATTAAAGGGAACTCACATCTACAGCTTCCTGGAGGTGTGACCCTGAGCAAGGAGTTTAGACTTTCTAGGACTCAGTTTCCTCAGTGGTAAAGTGGGGACGATTAATTGTGAGGCGGCCAGAAAGTCCCCCAGGCCCAGTGGCTAGCACAGGGGCCTGGTATACAGTAAGCATTCGGTAAATGTTAGCTCTCAATATTGTTGTCAGCGGTGGCAGTGGAGGCCCTGATGAAGTCCTTTGAACGTTTAGAGCTAGCATTTATAAAGCACCTACCACTGTACGTTGTATACACTAGGCATTCATTAAATGCTGGCTAGCATTATTATCCTGAAGTTTCAAATACATACAGCATGACATGAAACATTGTCATTAGACAGCGTTTTCTCCCAAGGGCATGTAGATGCATTTAAAAATGTCATTGGGTATAATTTGGCTCCATTCCCTTCGCCTGCCCCTGTGTACATTAGGTTTTTAGTGTAAATGTCCTGTCCTTCATGGAACTGTATGTTTTCACTCACAGTTGATTTCAGGGTCTGATGTCCTCAGCCGAATGAGTTCGTGAGCGTGCATCCATGGAGAGTGAGGGTGATCAGTCCCATGAGACAGAAGCTGCCCCCAGTAGTGGGCCCATATGGAAGGCTGGTCTGGGAGGTTGTAACCTTTTGTCACTTGAGGAATTGGTTGCACAGCTTTGAATGCAGCTTTGCTCAGAGAGCTGTGCGCGCACTGTCTGCTTCAGGCCGGTTCTGATTCTTTTTGTCTTTCAGCAACTTCCTGCCGCCAACACCTATCCCAGTGCAGATAGTGGCCACGGACTGTGCCATCCTAGCCTTCGCCACTTGGTCTCAGCGCTGCGACAAGGCAACCCCAGCCTGACCAGTGCAATCCCCAGCGGGCTTAGTGCTGTGCTTTCTGATGCTGAAAATCATGAAGGGAAAGGGAGAAGAGAAAAATGAGAAATGATGAGCAAGAGTACGTGACTTGCCTCTAGTTTTATGTGGGTTATTTTTTCTCTTTTAATTTCCTTCTCTGTGTCGCCTGATTAGAGTTCTCAGCATAACAACAACAAAAGCACTCACGATGTGCTTGGCTGAAGGCCACATCTTTTCAATATTGTTGTCCATTTCCTTTGCTTCTTTCTTTCCGTTTCACCCATCTTTCTATCATTCCATCCTTCCTTCCATACATCCATCTATCTATCCATCCACCTATTCATCATCTGTCTGTCTAGTCATCTGTCATCCAACTTAACCCTTACTCCCCAAACACGCCAATGACAAATGATGTCCATTTTCCAGATGAGTAGTAGGTGCAGGTTTAGGAGGATGTAACCTGCCCTAAATCATGCAGTTTCCAGGTGGTGGATGTGGTTTTCTCACTGTCTATAGACGCTGGGCCCACAACTGCTGTAACCACTGCCTTTCAACTCAATAAATTATAGTTGTTATTTTCACCCTCCTCTTCACCACGTTTACATTCCCTCTTATCCCTTGCAACCCGACTGGTCAGGCTGACATGGGCAGTGGAGAGCTAAACCATGTCCCTTGCAACTGAACACAAGTCTGTCTATGAAATCCCAAACTCAAACATAGTGGGAACAGGGAGTTCAGTTATCTTGCTGCTGGTTTGACAACTGTTTTGAGGACTGGAGTTAGAATCCGGTTCCCAGTTGCCAGTTTGCATGAGGGTTGGGGGCAGGCAGGACTGGAGCAAGGTTTCCTCTGGAACGGAGAGGAGGCAGGATTAAGGCAGCTGGTTTTGTATGAGTTTGGAGGGGGACGGGGAGAAGGGTACAACTGCCCGCCCACGTGGACAGCACTCCAAAATGGAAGGCCACCGACCGTGGCCTTCTCAGGAAGGTTGTCCAAGGCCTGAATCAGCGCCCACTGCCCTGTTACAGCAGCCCTACCCCGGCACCTCTGAGGCAGCCAGCTGATGATGAGTAAATGAAATTCACCTTTCCCCCATTTCCCGAATACTGAAAGATGAGGGTTGAGTTACAGGGCACATCATGAGCATTGTCATTCGGAGGTGGAATTCCAAGCTGCGTGGATGGGGAAAATCATTTTATTTGGTAGAACAAATTTAGGTTTGGCAGCTACCTGACAGAAAATTAAGTTGCTGATTGCAAGTCCAATTCTCTGGCCTTCTGAAGAAGATAGATTGTAATCTTTAATTAATCTATCACTCACACCAAAAAAAAAAAAAAAAAAAAAAAGGCCGGGCGAGGGGTTGGGGGCAGTGTTGTTCATATCACATTTATGTTGGGTGGCCATGGCTGTGTTCAGAAGCCTCGATGGTCATGTCTAGGCATTGCTACCAGCACTCGATGTGTTTACTTCTGTTTAGTCTTAGAATTTCCCCCTGAGTCTTAAACCTCGGTGCGGTGTGCGAGCCGAGGCCTGGTGCGTGCACTTCAGCCGCCGGCTCCCCCGTTGTAATGAAGATGAAATGACTCTAAGGATGACCTTTCTGTGCCTTGTCTGCAGCCAGCCCTTCACTTTAACTGAACACCTTTCCACAGAACATGGTCTGAACTCCTGAACCGCTCGTTCCCTTCCCTGAGCTTATTGCTCAAGCTGCAGTTTATCATTATTTGCCTCCAAAGGCCGTGTTTCCTACACTTGACATAGAGATGGAATTTTTCATAACCCTTTACTAGTCATAAATTTGATTGTTAAGGGACCGGGTTAATCTTATTTCTAATACGAGCATCTGATTTCGAAACGCTGATTTAGGAGCGTTTTTCTTTCTGCTACCTTCCTAAAACGCAGGGCGGAAAAGTATAAAATATGTCAGCTGATATTGGAGGATTGTTTATTTCTGTTCATTTTGTCCTGAATAGTACCTAAGAGATGCATTTGAAAACTTATCTTGTTTATATGTTTCTTCTGTTGCAATTTCTTCCATTACCTGAAATAGTCGCTTTGGACAGCAAGCAAAGCAATGCCCTTTCTTAGGTCGGGGAGCGGTGCTGGATGGGGAAGGGGTCTTGGTAAGGAAGCAATTTAGAGACCACAGAAGCATCTCGAGACAGGAGTTATCATTTTTGTGTTGCATAATATTTCAGGAATTTGTACCCCTAGTATCTCATACCTGCCTTTCTCATAGCTGTTTAACTATATTTTATGGAAATCGTGTCATTGTTTCTCCTCCAGCTTCTCAGTGCATGACACATAGTAGGTGCTGAATTAGTATGTGTTGAACTGAACGGTGGCTTTTAGGTTGGCAGCCAGGTGCGCAGACAAAGTCACGGTCGCTCTATGATGGGGGATTCATTTCTGAGGGGGATTCAATGGAAATAACTCCCCCAAAATAACTAACACTCTGCCTCTCTTCTTGGCATGTGACAGGCACCCTTGTCACAGACCCGACTGTAGTTGTACGAAGAAAACTCACAGCACTATTTAGGGGGATAAGTTAGAGGAGAATTTTAAAGAGTGTATTTCTCTTAAAGTAAGCAATTTTGCATCGATAAGAAGTAGTCACAGAATAAGTACAAAATATTTAGTTAATTCGTGTTGACAGAAGTAGGACTTCAGGTCCAAAGACATTATATTTTAGGGTGCACACAGATGCATTTTTAAAAATTTCTAAACTTTCTTCCATGTATGGACAGATTTGCACATGTGATACCTGTGCAAATGATGACTTGCAGTGACTCTCCGGGAAATGAAAGTTTCGCACTTCCCCGAAGCATGTTTTCCTTCTGAAGAGAGGCAGTTGGTAATTACGAATGCCAATGTCGGGGTTAGGGGTGGTAGATCATCTGACACAGGCGATGAGCCCCCGAGCAGTTGTACTTGGGGCTGGAATGTGCTGTGTTCTTATCTTGGTATTAATTCACCTGTACTGAGCAATTTGCTCTCTCCTCATAGATTGGATCGGATCCAGTATAAATTGATAGCACCGCACTTCTGTTTAAATGCAAGCATTTCCCAGTTCACAGTCTTTCTGGCTCCTATTTTCAACACAACACAACACAGCACAGCACAGCACAGCACAGCACAGCTCAGCACAGCACAGCACAGCACAACACACAGTCTCAGAAGTAGAATGCACAGCCCTTTCTGTTTCTGCCAGCACAATTGCTTTGGCTTTTGATCTATGGTTAGTGTCTGTCTGAGAGAATGACATATTCATATATTTAGATATGGCTTAAAAAGCCAACAGTAACGACAGAACCTGGACAGGATTGATGTCCTGTAGCGATGAACAACAGAAAAAAACTGAATCACAAACCCAAGTGCTTTTTATCTGTCAGTTGTTAAAGGTGATCATTTATTCGTTTAAGTACAATCTTGATTCTTTGGTTCCACACCAAAGGCTACAGCGGTGTCGCTTGGACCTTGATTCTCCCACATATGTGTAATATGTGATATTCAAACACAAGTGCTAGTTGCAAATATGTTAGTTCTTGCATACGGGCATAGTTGATATTCATGAAAACCACTGATTTGGGTAAGAGAAGGACTGAATTAGGTTTGTTTTTGGCATGCACACAAAATATCATTCGCCAATTATGCATTAATCTTCCATTCACGCTGGGTCTCTGACTATGGAACGCGCCTATGTCCACATCTGCCTATAGTGGCTACGCTCTGTGCTTCTGATGCTTAGTCCCTGTGTGAGCACTGAGTTTCTAGGAGTTCTTGTGAGCTCTGACTTATTTCACCCAATGGATATTTTTATAAGAATTATGTCCCCCACTATTACACAGTTGATCATTGTCAGCTGAGTTGGGGAGGGGGTGAGTAGAAATAATTCATTTAGACTTTTGAAAGGCCTTTGAAAATATTCAAAGAACTTAATGTAGTTTGAGAACTTCAATTTATTTTAAGTGTGAAAAACAGTTTGCAAAATTGCATGTACTGTGTAAATCTACCTTTGTTACAAACACACACAGCTATAGGTGCATGCATAGAACAAGACTCTGAATGTGACACACCAAGATCTCTACAGTGGTTCTGGCTGAATAGATGTAATTTAGTTGTTCAAGGTTAAGTTAATGAACTTTGTCTAACAGCGTTGGATTCAAATTCTGCCTCCATCACTAATTGGCTGAGAGGTGTGACATTGAATAAGCAATTTAGCCTTGGTATACCTCCAAGTCTTGATCTGTAAAGTGACAATTTTAATACAGTACCTGCCTCCCAGGCTTATATGCAGATGAATTAGGCACAGATCTAGGAAATCAGAAAATACACCGGTAAGTGTTACTTATTACCGTTTATGCTTTTTCCTTCCCTCCTTTTCTGATGTTTCTCCTTTCAGGAATGTGTATTGTTTTTGTCATACGAGAAATAAAAGGGAGTTAAAGTTTCTTGTTTAAGAAACACTCAAGAACTGGCGGGACTGTATTCAAGGATTGGTGTCTTGCTTGAAGCCAGTTACCAGAGGGCTTCTCTAAACACAGAATAGAAAAAGTACGAATTGGGCCGACCCTAACTGTCCACTTGGGTTTAATCTTCACGATTTTTTGAAAGTAATGATTCCTAGAGAAATCTCCCAAGTTCCCTTTGGCACTAAACATTTTAGGATGTGAAATGTACGCTAACAGAAATCATCTGTAGGTACATATTAGGCTTGCTGTAAGTGATACTGGCTAGATGATCCTACATGATCCTATATTCCTGAATGTGGATTTTCGGGTAAGGCTGGGACTCCTGGTTTTGTATGAGATGATGGACTCTGTGTTCTTCAATCTAGAAAATGTGAACAGCATGAAAATTCAGAGAAAAAAACGGCGGACAGTCTGAAGAAGGCAAGAGCGGATGTTGCAGGAACTTAGAATACACCTGTTTCCTTGCTTGGCTTTTGAATTGGCGCCCAGGGTTCTTTTTTCTTTTTTTAATAGTTAAGACAGGAAGCAAACCACATTGCTTGCTGTTGTCAGGGAATGAAAACCCTATAACACAAACCAATCCACAGAGGTGAACATTCTCCCTGGAATTGAACTCCAGCAGGTGCCTGCTTCATAGGCCCACATGCAAAGTCTTGGGTAATCCGGCAAGTAAAGTTGTGCTCAACTGTGATTGTATAAAAAACTGTGATTGTATAAAAGACATTTCAGATAGACAGTTCTGATATCAGCTTCCTAAACTGGCATAACCCTGAATCATAATTCACTGAAGGCATTTCTGCAAGAAGCAAAGATAATAAGGTCCAAGTGCTTGCTTGCATTTTCTGTCTCTCTTCCTTAATGCAGGAAAATCGAGGGGGGACTCTCAGTTAAAACCCAGACGGGGGGCCTGGGAGTCCTCACCGTCTGATCCCTGAGGACATTAGCCTAATCTTTTTCTGTAGCCAGAACCAATCGTGAAATGACAGGAGGGTAGTAGAAGCAAAATAGCGAACACCTTTTTTCTTTTCTGGTATAAAAGTATATGCGTATGCTGTGTGTGTGGAGAATGGGGAGTCTGAATGGGGAAGGGCTGCTGTTAAAGCGTAGTGTACATTGTTTATTCTTTGCTCACAATATATGGCTAAAGTGGGTTGGCAAGGTCTCTGCACACACAGTTACTCAGGGACTCAGGTTGATGTTTCCTCCATTGTCTCCTTGCTGCACCATCTGGCACACGTGACCTTCTTGTTCACCGCTAGAGACGGTCACAACAGCAACACTATGCTTTGGCTTGGAATGTCACATGCCCCTTCCATTCCACAGCCAATTGGTCAGAACCAATCACATGACCTGGCAGAGGGTGGGAATGTATCATTTCCCTGTGGGGCTAGAAGGAGAAGAAAACCAGACATGTGTGCACACTGTAAATCTTTACAAAAATAATGCTTTTTTTCCCTACAGTGAAAAGAACTAAGGGGCCATACTGTTGGCTGATATCATCAAATTTGGGAACACAGCAAGAGAAAGGCTTTTGGACAAAACCCCACTGTACTGGACCTACGGTCTTATTTATAACATATCAAAGGAAATGTCACTAGATGCAGGGAATAGTGAACTTAGGAAACTCATGTTTCAGAAGGATATGTGCAAAACCACTTTTGAATAAAATGAAGGTACATTTGTGAGTGGTAGATTTACGATGGAGCAGTTGTGATTATGTCCCTGATCTTTGGAGGTGGATCCAAGGAGGAAGAACATGTCCTCCCACAGAGGGTTCCTTGGTGTGACAGACGAAAACTAGGGTTGGTTGATGGGTGTGGTCTGGCTCAGGGCAACTTTTCCTTGGTCTTACATGTTACAGGTTCTCATTAAAGTAAAAGAAGCACTTGAACCTCGAATCTACAGGCTTTCGCAGAAGAATAAGAGTTAAAATGTCTTAACATCATTTTATAGGCATTTTAAGCTAGTATTATAGTCAATATTATAATCCAATGACAGTGACAGACATCTTGGATAGCAGAAATGCTACTGTTTCAGTTAGTTGTTAGCTTAACTGCATGAAACAAGAAACTCAAAACAATATTGGCTTAAACACAAAAGGGCTTATTTTCTTATTTAAAATAAGTCAGTGGCTAGGTGGCTAGTCCAGGACTGACTTGATGGTTCCATTATGTCATCAAAGACGGCTCCTATTTTACTGTTCTACAATTCTAGTAATTTGGCTTCTATCCCCAGAAGTTCACCTCTTGATCCAAGGTGTCTCCTGGAACTCCTAACATTAAGTTCCATTTGAGTTTCAAGCCTCAGAAAGCAGGAGGAAGGAGGAGGCAGGAAGGATGAGCCTTCCAGCTGAGTCAGCCCCCTGAAGGAGTGTTCCAGAAGTGTAGCTGAGTACTCACTAACATCTCGTTAGCTAGGACTGAGTCACATGGCCACATCTAGCTGCAAGGGAAGCTGAGAAATAGTTTTGTATATTTTTTACCTAAGGGCATTAGTCCACTGTATCATTAGCCTTCTGATAATAAGGAAAAGGACAGTATGAATGTTTTCCATTTTTTCTTGCTACGCCTCTCACAAGAATCTGCTTGCCACTTATGCTGAGAGCTCCTACTCACATGGCTGCCCACTACTCTTGAGAATGAACCTTTCCCGTCTCTCTCACAAGATTCCCAGATATCTATCCACAGATAGAGATTGAAAGTAGGGGGAATTTATATCCTGTGCTCCCAATTTGCCATTTTTTCCTCCTTTATTCGGTCTATCCCATTGACCTCAGATAAGAAGAGGACAATAAAATGCAACCTATTTAAATTAGGATGCCTATTTCTGTTACATACATGGCCACTTTATACTTAGAAGTGCATATTTTGTGTAATATCAGGTATCAAGGCTAAAGGAGGGGAAATTTTCAAACATTGAAGGGAAGGTGGAGTCATTTTAAGAAATGGAATTTTTGGCTATACAGAATAGGAAACTCCATGAAAAGTAGCTTGAACAATAACAAAATAATTATCTCATATCAAAAGAAGTCTGGAGGTCAAATAGTTTCGGGTTTGGTTAATTCCAGGGCTTAAAAATATCTCCAAACACCTACCGTGTTTCCCTGAAAATAAGACAGGGTCTTATATTAATTTTTGCTCCAAAAGACACATTAGGGCTTATGTTCAAGGGATGTCATCCTGAAAAATCATGTTAGGGCTTATTTTCCGGTTAGGTCTTATTTTCGGGGAAACACGGTAGGTTAGCTCTGATTTTCTGCTCTACTCTCCCTAGCACATTGATTTTTTTCTCTTAGGCAGGCTAACCTCATGGTCACAAAATGGTTGCCAAGTCCCAGGAATCATTTGTGGATCACAATGCCCAGTGGTAGAAAAAAGATAAGAATGTGCCTATGTCATGCACTCTTTAAAGAATGAAGACCCCCCTCCCAGACGTCCCTGCCAGTAGAATGCCCATCGTGGTGCGCTGGCCAGAATGGCATCACATACATGACTGTGCCTCCGCGAGGGAAATGAGACCACTACAACTGTCTCCTGCAAGTCGGGAATTCTTTGGGCTGGGATTTCGTTCACGATGGTCAAGGGAGGAATAGTGGCTGTTGAATGTCAGCCAACAGCTTCTGCCACAGGGCCCTCCATGGAATTCACATTGACAGCCAATCCGTACCTGTGTGAACAATCCTCCTTTCTAACTTACTCTGAGGGTCATTGCTTAGTCATTGGGACTTCCACCCAGCACTTTCAACGGAGGTCTGGAGCTTGACACGGAAACTTTTCAGCAGTTGCCAAATCCTGTCATAAGTACTGTGTCGGATGTACCAAATCATGAAAGATTGGGAGTAGAAAAATCTGGGGCCAAGGGCAGTTCCCAATATTAAATCCACAGTGATAATGAAGCCTTCAAGCCTATAAAGCCGAGACCGTACCTTTTGTGCTCCTTGGGTTGTGGAAAAAACATCCATCCTCGAAACAGGAATCTGTCAGATGCCTCAGACATACCGACAATACATTGATGAGAATTGAATGCCCATAAATTGCATAGCCCCCAGGGCCTGGTGGATACCCTGTCTCACTGCTTATGATTCAGAAATCCTGTTTACTGGTATCAAGGACAGTTGATACTTTAATCATCAATAAATTAACGTTTCAGCAGCCTGCCATAAATTTCTTGTCAAAGAAGAGATTATTATTAGAACACGGTGATGAAAGATAATCTCTGCCTAGACTTACATCCCTCCGTTCTAAAGCCTCCCGCAGTAGGGCTTGGAGGTTACTACAGTAAGAAACGTCTCACCGAGCGGAAAACCATGCTTCCTGCTTTCAAAATATCCGTGAATTAATTGACTTGCGTATTTTTACCAAGATCTAGCACAAGCTCTTTTCAAAAAAATAAAAGTCTAGAGTGCACATGTTTTGATAAGGAAACAGAGAACTGACGCACGCTAGTATTCTCTCTGATTATAATGTTAAACAGTTGGCATCTTTCAATATATGCTAACATTTATTAATTATTAATAAAATCTGATTCCTTAATAGTAATGCCATCATACGGATGATCTATTGACAGCAGTGTGCTGAGCACTTTGCATCCCTTATCTTATTTAATCTCTCCCACAGCCTTATTAAATAGATATCATCTCCATTTCATTAAGAAATGGTTCCTCATTTGCCGATGAGGAAACTGTGGCTGACTGAATTAAGGGATGGCGAAATTCACAGAGCTGTTAGGCGGTAGGCTGTAATTAAAACAGAAATGTGTGGCATCAAAGCCAGTTTCCATCCAACTCATTGCAATGCATAATGGGTTCAAATAAGATTACTTCTAGATTAAGACAACAAAGTAAATGTGAATTAAGTTTCCATCCTTATATTAAGGATTCTCTTTCTAAGCAGATACCCGGGAGTCATTAATATACTATGAGTACCTGAGAATAATTCATCTCAGCTCTCCAGGACTGTGGGAGGCTTTGATTAGGTGGCTCCTTCCTTCCCATCGGCAGCATTCAGGCTGCGGGGTGGGGAGCAGTTTACAAGATTCAGAGGTTTTATCGAAGGAGAGCTATTTGGAATAAGTGATGGTCAGGTCCCAGCTCAGGGATGCTGTGTCGGTTCCTAGCTCTGCATCTGAGGAATCTGTTATCTACATGACCGTCATGGCCTGCTGCTTGTGGAATGTCTTCAGATGCTTTCTTTTAAGCCATTCATAAGCGAGTTCAGCAGTCTCATTTCCCCCAGATAGAGCGACAGTGGAGAGAACACAATAATGCCCAGTAGTCACGCGTGGCCATTGAACAGTTACTGAGCCCACACTCTGGAACAGGCTCTGTATTAGTGTGCTGGGGGTTGCCACAACAGAACGCCACAGACTTTGTGGCTTCAACAGTAGGATTTTATCTCCTCGGTGTTTTGGAAGCTGGAAGTCCAAGATCAAGGTGGTGGTGGAGTTGGTTTCTCCTGAGGCCTGCAGATGACCACCTCCTCACTGTGTTGTCACATGGGGGTCCCTCTATTGGGCCCATCCCTGGTGTTTCTTCCTCTTCAATTAGGACACTGATCATAGTGGTTTAGGGCTCCACCCTTATGACCTCATTGAACCTTAATTTCTTCTTTAAAGGTCCCATCTCCAAATGCAGTCACACTGGGGTTTAGGGCTTCACCATATGAATTTGGGAGGTTTCACTCCATAGCACGTTCCATGCTGGGCATGAGGGATGTTAAGGTGGATAAAGAAGGAGCAGACCCTACCCTCCATCAGTTTCCAGGGAAGAAGAGAGGAGAGTCCTTAAAAAAGAATTTCACATCATTAAATAATTGCAGATGCTAATGCTGTGACAAAGTGTGCACGGTACCTAGTACAGCTTAGAGCAGGCGACTGTGACCTTGTCTCGGGAGTAGAGAAGGCTTCCCTGAGGAGGTAAGGTTGGGAGGGAGGCATGAAAGTGAGAAGGAGGAGGGTAGGTGGGAGAAGGGCTTGGGACTGGGAGGAGGGCAAGCAGGAGGTGTGATCGGGAGTTAGTGTCCTGGTCCCGTGTGCAGCAAGTTCCAGGAAGTGAAAGGCGGCCTGCGTGGCACGTGCCTCGAAAACAAAGGCGAGTGGTTGTTCAGAAGAACACAGGATCCATAGCGGCATCATTTTGTAATCTCACCTTATTTTGCGATTCATTTGCTCCAGAAAGATGGTTTGTGATTCCATTGTTTCCATTCTGTGGGTTGAAATAAGAAATTCTCAAAACTTGGGTGTCCCTAAGACGCAATGAGGAACGTGTTTTTAAAATATCTCTTCCTGGGCCCCATTTCCCAGACATTCTGATTCAGTACATCCAGGATGGGAGCCAGGTACCTGTATATTAATCCGGCATTCCTGGCCCTTCTGGTGCAGATGGCCCACAGGACACACTTTGAGAAAGCCAGCTCTAAAGGGACAAGCCGCTGACATTTTGCTTAAAAAACCCAAGAAAAGTTGAGGATAACAGTACTTGCAAAGAACTACCAGACCTGTTGGAATGTCTACCAGATTCAACCCTGGAGATGGGGAAACTAACCTTATTGAGGCTTTCCACTGGAGAAACTATAGTAAGTGCTCTGTGTATATCAGCTCTTCCCGTTTCATACAACAGTGGGTCATTGCTAGTATCCATTTTACAACTGAGCAAAGTGACACAAAGAGGCTAGATGCACTTCTAAGGTCACACAGCTCTTAAATGACACCCACACACCAAGGTTGCATGGCCCTGCAGTGCATTTACTTTTGAGGTGGAGTAGCTAGCATGTGTATCAATAATTCTTGAATCAGTGCTTCACGTCCTTTCGTGTCACTCATTAGAGGATCCAGCAAGTCTTGGGTTGCGGACCTGATTTGAACCAAAAGTGTGCTGTTGATTCTCTTCAGAAACCTGGCAATAGCCCTTGGACCTCACCCATTTCTTCCACTTGTCATATATATTATTAACCTTCCTTGCTAACAAATCCAGATTGCTTGAAAAGATAAAATATGGACAGCTCAGGACAGAATCAGAATTTTTTAAACAATGAACTTTCAACAGAGTTTCTGTCTCCATCCAAAGGCATTCATTCTATTGCTAAATTTCAAAAAATACAATAGAGTTTATTTAAAAGATTCCTTTGCAAGCTCCTTCAGAGCATGTCACTGCCTTACTGGATGGATCATATTTTTAACTTTCACTTCCCATCAACTTAAACATAATCTGTCAGGGAATTGATGGGCCAGTTGACTCCAAATGAGTTTGCCTTTCATGCAGTGCTGTTCCGTCCGCTTGCCACAGGAACGATTCCAGGTCATTCCAATTTATTTAATTAATTTTAGAGATGAAATTATTTTGCCCAATAACTAGAATGCTAATGGGACTTATTGTAATGGTTCTGTTCAGGTTTGTTGGTTCGAAAATAAACGCCTTCATTTCAATATTTGCCTTTTGGCTGCAGCCCGTTAACCTGTCACACACCGTGACCTCATTAACATCGCAGCATAATTGTAAGTTAATGCACACCTAGTTTTTGTACAGCAGATTTCTGTCTTAACTGCCAAGTTTTGTTCCCCCCAAATGTACCCCTGAATTGGCATTGCCAGCAGATGGATGGGTGGGAGTGACAACTCATAACTTTTAAACGTAATCGCTCTATCGGTGCTTCGATCATTACACATCTGAACTGAATTTTCTAAGTTCGAGTAAAGTGAGGAAAGTAAATTTGAGCTCGCTAGAGCGTAATTGTGGCATTGTGATGTGTGGCAGTGTACTACATCTGTAATTGGGAGAGGTTGCAGGGGAAAAGGGAGGGACAATAGCACCTGCACAGAATCAAAGGCAGAATTAAAATCTGCATGTTAATAGCTTCCCTGCCAGTCACGAATAGATTCATTCTTCACATCTCTGATACAGAAAGCTTATTTCAAAATAAATTCTGGGGAACGTTCAACCTGATTGAATCTGCTGTAAGCTCTGTTAATATATTTGTTCGAGTCACTTGCACTCAAAAGCTTTTTAGACAGAATATCACTTTTTTATATTATTCATGGTAATGTAATTCCCCCCTTTAATCTCTTCAGGGTTTCCCATTAAGTCATGATATGCGGTTCAGAGAAAGTTGGATCGACCATTAATCACACTATCTGGACTTCTGTGTGTCTACTTTTTGCCCATCTCTTAAATCAGTCACTTGGCAGCGGCAAGACATGGGGCCACTTCAGACTGTTTGATCGAAGAGCTCTTGTTAGGAGATTAGACGGCTAATCTGCAAACCAGCTAATGGAAATCATTCTGGGCAAGGAAATAAAAGGGAACAACATTAGCAAAATCACTACATATTATAGGAATTCAGTATGTTCTAAACAGCTTAATCCTGCAGTTTGGATATCATGCCTAGGGTAACATGAGCTTCTCCGATGATCTGAATTACCGAAACACCTAGAAACATATATATCTAACCTATGTTGGACAGGACACCTCTCAAAGATGGGAACTTTGTAAAGCATTTTTCATTTGATCGGGCAGAGTAAACAAGGGTATAGTGGATTGAAAAAAAAGGGAGAGAAACAGAAACAGGAGGGAAGGAAAAACTGAAATATTTTTTTTCCCCATAATGAAGGAAAATATCCAGATTGAAAACACCTGCTACATGGTACGTGTTTAATAAATATTTGTGGTTGAATGAAGTTACCTGATATAGATCTAATTTTTATTTCAAAAATAATGGTTATGAGTCTTAAAAGTTTTTTGATTTCTCTTCTTCCCTAAACCAAATTAATAATTCATTAATATTTTTATTAAAACATTTTATTTAATCATCCCATTTATAGTCAAAGGATGACAAAGCAGATTCAAGGATTTGAGGGTCACAGAAACTAATTTTCAGTCTAGAACAGGGTCTGCGAACTTTGTAAAAGGTCAAATAGTAAATATTTTTGGCTTTGTGGCCCGTATGGTATCTATCACAACTACTAACCTGTGATGTATGGTAAAAACAGCCATATGTTAATACGTAAGCAAATGGGCGTGGCTTTGTGCCAATAAAACTTTATTGACAAAATAGGTGGTCAGCTGGATTTGGCTTGTGGATCTCATTTTGGTGGTCCCTGGAGCACATGTCTGGGAGATATACTTTTAAAAATCGCTTTTTGATTTTCATGGTTTAAGAACATGATACTTTCGACCACGAATGAGTGTTCATCTTTTGAATTTTCATTTCTTCCTGATATAACTCAAAGCCCTTGCTTTGGGATTTCTTGTTAACCCTGACACCTGTTAAATATCCTACTTCTTGACTCTGTTGAGAATGGCAGCTGAGCTGGAATGGTTGGATATGAAGGCAGGAGTCAGCTTGGAGATGATACTTCCCAAACCTGGGCAACTTGGGAAAATGTCAAGAGCTTGGAATGAGGATTTGGAACAAAAATGCTCAGGGCTGACACCAGTTGTTTGTTTGTTTGTTTGTTTTTTCTTTAAAGATAAAGAGGAAAGAAAAGACTAGGGGAGATGATGTGCCTTCTCATTTGGATGGAGGCTCAAAGTTAATTGCTGAATCTGTTATAAGGTTGTGTTATAGTCTTCTGAGGACAAATGTTACATAGTCAGGATTCGGAAGTACAGGGAATATATTCCATGATGCAGACATTAAGGAATCATACTACTGGGTTTGGAAGAAACCTAAGGGAGACAGAATCCTCCCAGTCTTTTTGCTGGGTGCTATTTAGGTGGCTTGTCTTATAAATACTTGTGTATCAATGTCTGAATTTTCTCAACAGGAGAGGGCCAGTGGTCATTTGAACTCATGTTTATTTATATTTCTTTAAAATGTTAACCCTGAAAGTGACCCAGTGTAGTAAAGAAATGGGAGACTGCTGTCTGTCTGCATCTTGGAGATAGGGATACCCATCCTACTATTGCTAAGGCTGGAATGTTTCAGGGAGGCGGGGCTACTCTGGTCTGTTCCTGTCACTCTTCCAAAGGAAAGGAACACCCTAGAGCTAGAGGAGTACTTCAGCTGGCTCTTTGCTCCTTGTGCCTCTGTTTTGAATGGTACCTACCCTAAGCGTGAGGCAGCTGCGTGCAGACACCACTTCTGGGATCCTGATGGGCTAAGAAACCCTTGGTCCCCGCCTCCAGCAGAGCAGAGTGTTCCTGAAAGAGCAGGCCGGTCTTCTCACATCAGGCCTACAGGATCGCGCTCCACTTTGCTCTCAAGAGCAAAAGAAACAGAAACCACTTTCACCTTTCCCATTCCAGGGTTAAGTGCCCAAGCAGGTGTTGTTTCAGTCTTGTGGTTTCCAATCAGCAAGCCGCCCCTTTTTACATGTGGCAGCAAACACAGGGAGATTTTGAGACGTGGGGGGCGGGGTGGGAGGAGGCCTTTGGCTGTTCCTAGAACCAGCTCTTTGGAGGGGGTGGGGCTAGTCATCCTTGGCTTCCTAACACATTTCTTACCCATGACCTGGGGGCCCCTCTAGAAGGAAAATGATGGAGAGATCACGGGTGGAGTGACCCAAGAAAGACCAAAGCACTCCTTAAATGGACCCAAAATTTAATATGTAAGTGTGACCTCTAGTTAAAGCTGGATTTGCTTAACCCAATTCCCCCTAAAAGATTATACTGTAATACTGTTCTGATGAAGACATCTCACCCTATAAACCATCATCTGATTTATACAAAGCCATCTGCTTCCATCTGGGGTGTTTCATTTGGGATCCAGGAAGGAAGAAGGTACATCTGCACACCTTCCGTAGCATCTGAATCTTAATGAACAAAAGCACCGAGAGTTATTTAAAAGGGACTAGTATGGTTCTGTTTATAGTTTGATACCATTTTATAATCCAGCTCCACATTGCACGTTTACTGCCAGCCATGCAAGGAAATTAACTTCTGTGCTCATTTCCTGATTGAGATAGCCGTGATCAGAGAAGCAGCTGGGAGGGCCTGGGGGCCCCTTGAATACTGACCATTGGACAGGAGGTCAGGTTTCCCCATCGGGAACTGCTGCACACACGGCATCCACACAAGTCTTCAGTGCACATATCCCCAGCCCAAAGGGAAGGTTTCTTCTACAGCTCTGTTAGTTGTTCCTCAGGTTTAAGTTACTTCCTCAATCTTTTCTTTTTTTCTTTTCTCCCTCCCTCTGATGCTCTGTCTCGCCTTTCCTCCCTCCTTTGCTTCCTGTTTTAATAAGTTTTATTATCCAGATATGGAGATCAGGGCAAAACTGCCGTCAAAAAGATATTTTGTTATACTCCCAGATCTCAGGAGGAAGGGGACATGCCATGCTATGGGGGCCACGTGAAAAAGTGCTAGGGTTGGTCAGAAGGCAGAGGGATGGGGGACCTGGATACGAGCCTTTCTTGTGGTTTCAGCAGGAAGGACCAGGGAGGCAAAGTAAGCAGGGTTAGGACTGGTCAGTCTGGATCATTTCAGTGGGCTCTGGTGGACAGGGGCTACCCCTGGTTGTCTGGTACCTGGCCCTGGGGTGATGTGGGCAGGTGAATAGTGTGGCCTCCAGTGGGAGAGCCCAATAATGGATGTGGTTGGGGTGTGGGCTCTGGAGCAGCTGGTTTGCATTTGAAAAAGCCTGTAATGGATGAGTTGTTTCCTATCTCTAGGAATTGACTAACCCTGGGAGGGGTCTGTCTTTGACAAAATTCTCCAGGTCAATCTTGTTTGCTTTTAAAATCATGACTTCGAATGGAACCATCAAGGTGATATAAGGTAGTCCTTTGGTGCATGCAGATTAGATTATTCGACTCTCTTCTTTGTTTTTGAGTTGCTCTCAGAAGTGCCTCCCAGATTTGACTGCTCCAGGAAGCCCACTGCCCACCCAGAGCCCATGACTCCGAATGGTGGCCCAGTGCATTCTGATGACAGAGGAGTGACCTCATGTCGGAGAGGATCTGTGCATTTCACAGAAGGTGTAATCCTTACCCAGGCATTAATTTTGCTGTGTAGGCAGCCTGTTCTCCCACAAAGCACTGACTAAGAAGAAAAGGGGCCCAGTACACCCAGCAGGGCCTGGCTGACAGCTTGTGGTGCTTGCCATTGAAGGTTCTGAGGAAGGTAGAGGCATTAGCAGGAACAAAAGAGAGGAAGGAAGGAGTTTTAGGCAGCTTTTGTTCTCTCTCCCTCTCCCCACCCTCTGTCTCTTCTTCCTTCTTTTCTTTCTTTTTAATAATTTTAATTATAGTTAATGCTCTGAATTAAAAAAAAAAGCAACTCTCTGGCTTCTTATAATGCTCTAGAGAGATGCATATTTCTAGGAGAGTAAATTTAAATGTACTCTCCTACCCTGTCTGGGGAACGGAAGAGTTTTCAAGCAAACTCAAAAAAAGGAAAGGTGTTATCTTACCCATACTTCAATTTTTCCCCTTACTATTGTACATTTGGCACAGTTATTGTTGAATATTGTGAGGCATCCAGAACTGGGGCTTTGGACCTTGTGACTTTGGGCATGTACTTATTCTCCCTGCACCTCAGTTTATTCATCTGAATAATGGGGACAATCACATTGACTACATCTCAGGGCTTCTGTGAGTACTCCTCAAGATAACATAGAAGAGGGGCCATTACACACTTTACACTAAAGGAGTGTCCCTCCTTGCTACCAGTGTTATCATTATCACTCGCTGCCCTCCCGAGGTGCCTTTTTCCTCACGTGAGCAAGCAGGGACGGGGAATGCTCACTCTTCGGAATAGGAAGACACTTCACCGTTGCACAGTATATCATATTTGGAGTGATTTTGCTAGAAACTTGAGAGAAGCCTCCTGTTCTGACTTTGCCCACAAACATTGGAGGAAGACTCTTCGGAGCACTGCCAAGGAGAAAAATGAGAGTGCCAGCTTAAATAAATGTTATCCCCATCTCTGCAGAATCGTGATGCGTCCGATTTTTTAAAGTGTCGACTACAGGGTATTTATTATTCAGCGATAATAATAAATCGCTCCTTATGAAATCCAGGGACTCGCGTGTCACGGAGGGAGGAAGGCAAGTGCAGGAGAAGAGCTGTGAGAGACAGAGGTCCAGCCAGCCCTGGGCTATTAATCATCGCCCTCCATTATTTCTTGAAGATTCATTCATTGTTCCATAGGTACCTAGAGGGTCAATTAGAGACCACAGACAGGCTTTTTCAAAGACACAGGAGGGTCAATTAGGCCCTCCTTATAATTTTCTGCTTTAACAGCAAATGCCAGCCTATTGCACATCAGATGCAAGGGAGTTTGGAAATAAACAGGGTCCTTTCCTTCCTCCTTCTTTCAAAAGAAAGAAAGAATGAAACAACAACAACAAATCCAACATGGACAAACAGAGGCGCTCTGCTCCTGGTAACATAGGCTCTCTGTCAAGCTCTGGTTCAAGTGAGGCAGACGGGACCTTATCACTGAGACTTGTACGGAGCAGAGTTCTTGTGGGTGAGAGCAGCAGGCACCGTCGGGGAGTTTCTGTGATGGAACGGTCTGTCCCCATAGCTGAGGTGATCCGTGTATCTTGGGTGCGATCTGACTGTACGGGCATGAGGGCACCGGTATAAAGTATCTACCAGTGAAAGGGCACCTGAAAGCCACTGAAGCAGATATCGACACTGACAAGCCATGAGGCACCATCGCCCACCACGGACTCGTGTCCACACGCGGGAAAGGATTCAACTGAATACACGTATTATCTTGCGCGACACTGATTTCTATTTGTTTTCCCTGGGATGGGCGCACGGTGACACCTGTTAACAGTCAAGTCAAGAGGCAGGGAGTTGTCCGAAGTGAGGCACAGAGATGGAGCTTGAAGGGAGCTTGAGGGAGATTGTCCGAACTCCCTGTACCTCCCTGTCTTGTGCAGTTTTGAAGTGGGGTATTAGGCTTTGACTCGGCCCATTTTTGAATATCTAAGCTTGTTACCAGAATGGACAAATTATTATATTCCTTTACCTTGACATCCTGTTCTGCCTGTCTGCTGTCACATAGAGATCTGGAAGCAAAACAGAAATGCTCTTAATGTGCAAAAACCAATTCCAACTTCACTGATTTTTTTTTCTTGTTTCCTTGGGATCTCGGTGATACTTCTGAGCCCCAAATTGTAAAATGTATTCAGCAAATATTTGTTGCGTGCCAGCTCTGTGCAGGCACTATTCTGGGTGCTGGGGATACAGCAGACAACAAGGGAGGCAAACCCTTTGCTCCTCTGCTCTGGAATGCTGCAGCCCTGGGCCTTTGGGACCTTCGTCACTTCTAGGTCACTTGTCCTGTATGGATTTCCAAAAAAAGGAATAGGCCTGGGACTGAAAAAGGGTGGACTGCGTCTGTTGGAGCCTTTGCTAAAACCACTGGAAATTGTCCCACTTTTCATTTTCCCCAGAAAGAAGACATGAATGTGCGTCCCTCGAGGGCCGGGATTTTGTCTGTTTTGCTCACTGCTGCTTTTTCAGAGTCTGGAACAGTGCCCTGCACGTAGTAGGCCCTCAGTGGATATTTGTTCACTAAACGAACGAATGGATGGGTGACTGGCCTCCTTCCCAGCCTCCAGAGAAGTTCGCTTTCCCCCCTGAGCAGCTCTGGGCCTGGCTGCTGCTGTCGCCTCAGGGATCAGCTTTCTTTTCAACGCTTTTGCTTTCCAATCCCTGGATGAGAAGCAAGAACATTTTCCAACACTTGCACACTCCATCCTTGTTCCCAACTCCTATCCCCCAAATTGCAAATTGGAGGCTTGCAGATGTCTTTTGTTGGGACTGCTGGGGTTTTATTTTCTTAATAAAATAAATCGTTGCCAACATTTAAAAAAAAATGGGAGACTTCATCTCCCAGTATGGATTTCCTGCTTCTCTTGAACAAGCAGAGCTGCTCTTACTTGCTGGCACTTCCGAGTGGTGCCAGTTGGCTGGGCGTGAGCAGCGCCACTTCTGTCTGGGGCACGTGCCCTCGGTTTCCCAGAGTGCCCACCAGGTCCACTGCCCTCGTTACAGGAGTTGCCTGGCCTTCTAGGCATTGGAATTTGTAGCCGCTGTATGACAAGTCCCCTAATTCATGAGTCTGCCACTTGCCCTGGCTGTCGGGGTGACCGCTCATAGGCGTCTCTGACTCCAGACCGCTGATTCGCTGAGCCAACCAGCATCCGGGCTCCTCACTCCCAGATCTGATGGTTCTCTGAAAGGCCAGGCCCTGCATGTACACAGATCCTTCTGCCTATCATGTTCTTTCTTCCTTCTTCCAACTAACTGACTCTTCCGGAAGACTTGTCTGAACCCTAAAGCCCCTCTTCCCACAAAACTTGAGTATGGGTTGGGTACCCCTCGATCCTCCATTGTTCCCATAATATCCTTGACAACCACAGTTTTATTGTGGACGTCTGGTTCCTACTTGCTGGACACCCCACACTGTCACCCCCCTGACAACAAGGACTTTGTCGCTCGTGGTCATACCTTGGGCATCTAGACAAGATCTAGTGCCTGGGGGAAAAGACGTGGTTCTGTCTGGATGGAGCCTAACCTAGGAGAGGAACAGTGGTAACAAAGGTAAGATGAGAAGAGAAAACAAGGCTCAAGTGCCCAGGTGCCTCGGGAGTCCCAGCAGGACTCTGGATCTTCTCTCCATGGCAATGGGAAGTACTGGGAAGCTTTACAGATATTTTGGTACCTTGTGCATAATAAGGGGGCCACGTATCCATTCAGAAGGAGCCCTCTAGCTTCAGTGAGCACGATGAATTTGACAGGGACAGGACTGGCAGCAGTGAGCGCTTAGAATAGTCCAGGCAAGAAATTGTGGAGGCCAGACCCAGGGCCACATGTAGAAATAAGACATGGCTATTGATTTGGGGTGTAGAGGAGAGCAGATGAAGTTCTGGTGTGGGGAGGGAGGAATGAGACATCTAGCCAATGAATTTGTGAAAAGAACTTCACTCCAGTTTTCCCCTCCCCCAAACGTCACCTGCATCATCCTGACAATGTGTCTGCTATTAAAACATGCAGACAAGCAGTGGCTCGGACTATGTGACTTTTAAAGCAGTGCTATTAGCAAACACCACTGGCTTAGTTTTTAGTGTGCATATATCTCTGTGTACCCCACGTGGATTTTCCTCGCCTTTCTTTTTCTTCTTTTTTAAGCCTCCTCCTTAAGGGAAACCCTGTTCTTGCAGTAGCTTCTTGGTAGAGTGTTCTAACTAATGACTTTAATCGTGTAGAATGAATAGCAGAAATGGACAGGAAAATCCTCAGCCCATTTATCTTACAGACCCCAAGCGTACAGGAACAAAACCACAACTTCCACCCCTTTTCTCCCCCTTTTATTTCATACTTTACCTCAATTTATGACTTGGCTTACAATCTGTTGCAGAAAGCCCAGCTCCCCAAGCGTCCTCCTGAATCTACATTTTTCTATTTTGTCTGAAATAGCCCAGGTCTCAGGAGTTTGCTCAGTTATATTGCTTCAGAAAAATTAGTGACATTGAAGGCTTCTCATCTTTGTGTGTGTGTAATTTTGGTTATAAGAAGAAATTTACAAAGCTGTTCTTCCCCCCCCCCCCCCATCTCTGCAGTTTGGGAGATTATATTACGTGATATTTGATACAAAAATACCCGTGGTAGGGCTTTTTCTACAGGTAGTCTCTTAGAGTCAGTCAGTGCTACCCAAACAGTTTCCTCCTGTGGAATAAATTCCAAGCTCTGCTTGGATCTGAAACTTTTTCTGATTGACTTTGTGTAAGGCATGCCGTAGCAAAATAATTTCAATAGCTGCCTAGGTCTAGATTCACTGGCTGCGCGATCATATTACCCTCAGGAGTAAAACTAGTGATCAGAATTGTTTTGGAACTAATTCTTTAGTAATTAATTTCAAAACAATAATATCGCTCTGGTGATTGAGTTCCTCTGTGAAGAATGTTATACTCTGAAGGCATAGTAACTTGGAAAGCCAAAGAAATGAATAGAACAAAATATTTATCTTACAGCTGGGATTATCGCATGCTGCTACATTTGTTTTGGATGGCCGCATAACAAATTACCCCAATCTTAGCCACTCCAATCAACACCCATTTATTAGCTCACAGTCCTGTAGGTCAGGAGCCCGGGCAGAGTGTGATTGGGTTCTCTGCTCAGGGTCTCCCAAGGACAAATTCAAGGTGTCATCTGGGCAGTGCTTCTTTCTGGAGGCCCTGGAGAAGAATCTGCGCCCGAACTTATTCCAGTTGGCAGCACAATTCAGTTCCTTGCAGTTGTAAGACTGGAGCCTCTGTCTCCTTTCTCTCTGTGTCGGCTGGTGGCCGCTCTCCGCTCCTAGAGGCCACCCACGCTCCTGGTCACATGACTCCTTCCATCTCCAATGCCATCAACAGAGACTCTTTTGTGCATTGAATCTTCTTGCCTCGAATCTCTCTGACTTTGCTTCACGCTGACATCTAGGCTCAGATTTAAAGGGCTCATGTGACTAGTAGGACAGTCACCTTATTTCACTGTCATCTGATTTGGAGTGTTAATTAACAGCTACAAAATCCCTTCACAGCAGGGCCTAGATTAGTGATTGATGGAGTATCTGGGAAAGACCAGGTGTACACCAGGGGCCAGGAATCTTGGGGCCAGCTTAGAACTTTACCTACCAAAGCCACATTAAAAACAAGCAAACAAACAAACAAAAACAAGAAAACAGAGAACAGAAAGCAAAGCTTAGATCTTTTCAAAGACTTTTTCAGAAGCAGGAAGTTTAATATAAAAGAAAGGGGGTACTCAAGGAAGATTGAAAACACGAAGAAAGGAAGCTTAGGTAGAGCCCTTTGGATGGGGTCAGAGATTTGACCTTGGATAGACATGTTTTCCTTGTGAGCCAAGCAGGTGATTTTTGCCTGAAGAGGTAGAATGGGGATGGATCGGGGGAAGGGGGATTATCGGGCTCAGGGTTTTCAGTTACCAGCAGATGGAGCCTAGTTGAAAAAGTTTCGTTTCTTTTATGAACAGAGTCAAATCATCATCTTCCCTGTGCCTCAATGTCCCCATCTACGGTGTTTCCCCGAAAATAAGGCCTAACCGGAAAATAAGCCCTTGCTTGATTTTTCAGGATGACATCCCCTGAACCTAAGCCCTAATTCATCTTTTGGAGCAAACCTTAACATAAGACCCGGTCTTATTTTGGGGGAAACACGGGAGAAGGGGTTACTATGCAGGATGGCTCTCATGGTTCAGCAGTGGTAAGTGGATGTTCAGATGCTCTGTTCAGGCATATACCACAGGCACTCTGCAGATGTCCCTCCCATCATTCTTTTCTCCGAATAGAATTGTCAAATCAGATTGGATGGTAAACCCTACGTTGGATCCAGGCACTCTAGAAATTATGAGTTTCTCAAATGTTTCCACCGTGAGTGCCATACAGGTAGAAGAAAAGGAAAACGGGTCTCAAGAAGCCGGTGAGCATTGCCTCAAACTCCCACTTCACACCCAAAAGGCCTCTGAAATCTCATTTTATCTCAAAGCCCCATGTAAGTTCTGTATTCTCCTCCTAATGCAGCCACGTCATATTAATATAAGAGCTAGTGTTTTAACTACTTGTCAGTTAGACTCCCACCCCAGGGGTGTATTTTCTCTCCTTTATTGTTGCTTCTCGGGTGTCAGGGCCAGGACGAGGCAAGCCAGACACCCGGGGCATCCATAGAAGGAGAGACGCCCTCCTGGGACCCTGCACGTGCTGTCCTGGATTTTCTGGACTCTCAGCTTCTGTGACTGCTGCAGTGTCTGCCCCAGGCGTCCCCTTTGACTCGCCCTGGTCTCTGTCCTGCTGGGCATATGACACACCACCGTTGGAGAAGCCTGATACCAAGCATAGCTGCTTGTCAGAGATCCAGGCCGCATCAGAACCTGCCACCTGTGCCCACTGACAAACTGGTAGTTCCACTTTAAGGGGATGTAGCCAGAGAGACACAAAGTCACAAGAGACATCTTTGACCCAGGGAAGACCGTATTGATGGGAGTGATGAGCTCTAAATGCCGTAAGAGGAAAGTGTGTGAATCTGTCCCAGGTACAGAGTCATCACATCACGCAACTTAGCACCTTGAGAGATGCCCGATAAGGAGACATAACACACTCGGTTAATTACATAAGGACAACTTAAGCAAACTCGAGAGCTCTGCTCCCTAGCCCGGCATGTGCTGTGCAGATTCCTCTGAAAAGGATTACAGATGTTCTTTTTTTTTTTTTAATCTCTCCCTCTATCTTTCTTTCTTTGCACCCATGGCGCTCTGCACTTCAAGCTAAATATAATGTATCTGATTTCCCATCGTACATACTAATCAGGTTTGAAAGTTGTCTTGTGAGGCTTTAAAAAGCTAGCCAAGAGCAGCGCGATTTCTCCAAAAGGATGTCTGCAATCAAGATGATTACATGGGAAAATAAATCATAATTTATATTGCTGAAACTGTCATTTGCAAAACACCCTGACAATACTTTCCTTTCAGTCTATTTTCCTGTGAATGGGGTAAGTGCTGCCCTTCTGAAACTTTCCCTTTATTTTACTTATTTATTTATTTTTAATACTGTGAATATCACTGAAGCAACTGCAGTTTCAGGGCGATGTGAGATGGCTTAGGCACACAACTGACAAGCATGAATGCCAAGAAATTGAACAAAACTAATGTAGAAGAAAGAGTTCAAAGCTACTCTATATTTAGGGTACACACACACACACACACACACACGCATGCACACACTTGTTTTATTTTTTGTTTTTTTTAAATTCTATTGAAGGAGAACTTAAAGATAGACTATTAGAACCGAAAGACTTGTAGGAAGCCATGTCTCTTCTGCCCACCTGTCTTGGGTTATAAACTATAGTGAATTATCCAAGAGAATTCATCAGTTATCTGGTTCAAAAATATCCCAGGGTATTAGGAACTATCTCTCGGTGTGTCCTGGCTGACAGATGCAAACCCCACAAATGCCAACCGTTAATACCTGTGTGGTACATTGTAACAACGGCCACCCATGCTCTGTCTCCCCTGTATGTGGTCCCTTGCACTGTGAGGCCCTACTTCTCCCATCAGAAGGTGGCGTCCAGCCTTTGAGTCAGCATGCCTCGTGGACCTGCTTGGGCCTCTGTAGGAGGCGTCTGTAAACACGACACAAGCAAAAGCTGGAGAAGTCAGTGCCTCTGCACGGGCGCTTGCTCACTTGCTGCACTGGGAAACCTTCCATTTCCGGGGGTGAACAAGCCGGGGCCTGTCTGCTGGGTGGTGAGAGACATGCAGCTGTGGTGCCATATGGGCCCAACCAAGAGCCAGCCAACCCGTGGGGGCAGCACTGCAGGCCGACAGTGGACCCTTGCCCCGCTGTGCCCAGCCCGAACTGCTGACCCAGATTTCCCTAGGAAGTCATGATGGTTTCCAAGTCCCCAAACTTCATAGCCCCTTCTTTCCTGTAGCCAAGTGCCTTTTACAATGTGGCTTTGAAATAGCTAATTGCGCAGTTCGCCAACGGGGTGGGGGGGGGATTTTAGTGGCACCCAAGTGGATTTTACCTCCTCTTAGAATTCCCGCCACAAAGGTGAAGACCAACAGTTCTTTGAGCACCAGGAGTGTACCAGGAATGTGTAGATCGCTTTTTGTGCTTTATTGTATTTCTCAGATCACGACTGTCTTCAGTTTGCAGTTGAGGGAATTGAGGATCAGAGGGGTTATGTCTCCGAATAGCAGCGGAAGTAACACTATCGATGACAGTCATAGTGGTCATTAAAATCCTAGCAATGATCAGTGTTACCATGGCAGAAGCTTCCATTCATTGTGTGTGTCCTGTGCGCCAGGCACTAGGCGAGCATTATAGATTCATGATTTGTTCCCCCCACACTACGTGGTAGGTAGGCTCATCATCCCTAATTTCAAATGAAGAAACTGAGGGTCATACAGGCCCCGGGATTACCACAAGCCCCCCCTTGGTGAACAGCATGATTGGCAGAGGCCCTTCATTGGAGCCCCCATTTTCCTCACCCTTTCACACAGCTGTGTTGGCTCCCAGAATCTGTCCTCTTCCACTGCCAAGAAGCGGAAAGGTCCCCAAGCTCACCCCTGCCCCACCCTCCACCATCTCCGACTGATGTATTTTTAAAGGGTGCCCTTTGCTGTAAAACTAGGGCAAGGAGAACCAACCGGGTGCTCCCCTGGACTGTGGAAGCTTCCACCTGGCCCACGCTTTGTGGCTGAGTCAGGGGAAAGGAAGGAGAACGTTCAAGGCAGCCTCCAGCAGGGTGGTCTCGCCCAGGGTCTATTACCAGGCTGGAGTGACAGAGGGTGGCGCGCCAGCCGCTCATCCCGTGTCTAATGGGACAGAAACGAGCACCTTACTGCCCTTGTTTTCCAGTGGCTCGTCCGGGGCTCTGCGAGGTTTATTAATCTTAGCGTATAATGGAAAATGTGTTGCCATGTTAAACTTAGAGCCACTGTTCACTGCTCAGCGAATTGAAGGCAGCAGGAGCCTTTGTCTTATTTACAAGCAGTGCATGGGAGAGACAGGGCAGCAGAACGTCGTCGTAAAAATCCGTGCGGAATTGGAAAGTGCGCATTAGTGCATGTGACCAGATGGTTCTAAAATATGCCACTTTAACCAAAAATCATCCTCTGAAAAACTCTTCTGAAGAACATTGACTGTGCATAATAACTGCCTTGAGTAGGGCCATCATTTTAGAAAATGTATGAGGTATGGGATGAGGAGGAGGGAGGAAAATGGTTCCTACTTATCATTACATTGTCCCTCCAAATGCCTCTTGAAAAAAAAAAAATCCACCCAATGCAAGGAACCGTGGCAATACTTAGACCATTTAGAATCAGTGTGAGTTATTACCCAGAAATTGCTAACCACTGCTTTCTAAGTTATATATTAAAAAAAAAAAATAAGAAAAAGCTTTCAACTTCTTAAACTCCAGAAACAGTGAGCTGTTAGTTACATGTCACAATTGTCACACTAGTGTCTGCAAGTCTATTAGGTTTGTTTTCTGCTGGTGTCTTACGAGTCTTAAGGGCCATCAGTCGAAGCGTCTAATAATCTTAACGCTGTCATATTTACACTTCAGGTCTTATTATCCTCCCCTTAGCTATGTAAACAGATGAACAACCTGCTTTCCATTTACCCAGATAGTGCTTGTTGGAGACTCCAGGCACAGAGATCGGAGGTGTCTGGTGTCCATGTCTCAGGCTTGTTCATTACGGCGAGGGGAGCATGTCCTAGATAAGCCATCACAGTGAGACAGGAGGGGTTACCAAATAGGCCACTTTATCTGTCCGAGCAGCCCTCAGGTTTGCAAACTATTGTTTAAAATTACAAGAGGCCTTTTGACTTTTCTTTTAAAAAAGGAACCATGTGAGCAGAAATGTGACTTTTTTTTTTTTTTTTTTTTTTAGCAAAGATGTACTGTTTCCCACTAAGAGTCAGAAATAGAAAAGTGCTTCATTGTCTCTCTAGATTGTGATTAAAACAAGTGGGTACATTTTCATTGCATCAAAACAATATTTTCCTCTATAAAACCTCCTATGTCATGTCACTGTTCAAACTCCACATTCACATTTGAGTTTGTTTAAAACTTTTACCATTTTGTTGACATTCACCTGTACGCTTTTCAAAGGGCCATGTCTTCTCATTTGCAATATACCTTTGAAGGAACAGTTGAAAAAAGGAAAAAAATGTTAAATGTTAATGATTCCTTTCCTAACTTCAATTTTGTCAGCTCCGTTTTGTATATATATGATTATGAAGCAATTTGCATGAAATTTACACCTTTTCAAATTTTGAAAATTGCCTTGTTGAAAAAGAATCGCTGCACTTCTCAATACCACACTGATTAATCACAGTTATAGAGTAGACATAACATTTTTATTAAACTCTCAGTGAGCAGGAAAATTAGCACTTCCTGCAATAACGATACTAATTTCATTAGTGAACGTTTTCATTTATAAAGTGCCTCTTCCTTATCTTGAACCTTTTATCCTTTTCTGATTGACCAAAGAGAGAGCATATCTTTGGGAGCTGGTAATAAACCATATTCGTAAGACGATGTGACCTCATCTACAAGCTCCTGCTTCTAGCCATCATCTTCCTTAATCATAAATACCCATGGCTACCTCTTGTCATGTGGCGGTGCTCTTTGAGCTTCCTCTGTGATTTTCAAGGATGGTAAGAGATGGTTTCCATCCTGAGAGTTTGCAGTGGGATGGTTATTGGTGAGATTAAAACACTAACATGATCAAATGGATTAAAGATAAAGATGATACAGCTTTTTGTTGACTTATTTTCATGTAACTTCCATATTGGATGTTTACAACAGAGGAACGACCTATGGTCCTGTTTGCCTTCCTATAAATTGAACTGTGCAGGCAAGCTCAGGAGGAAGCTCGGGAGGTGGAGCGTAAGACAACTGGATTAGGGATCTGGGGTCCCCGTGTTTTATTTACATGTAAACTCACATATAAGTCTCCAGGTCTGCCACCAATTCCTTTCTGAAACACAGTGGTAGATGGGCTCATGCAACAATAACTTATTTACTACCTTCCTACAGTTCAATGTGCTAAGGACACAAAGGGGAACCTCCCGGCAAACCAGGTACCTCTCCTCACAGAGGTCACATTCCAGTGGGGGAGCCAAGCCAAGAAACAAGTAAATGACTAGATAAAATATATGCGACAGTGACACAAGTTCGGAAGCAACAAACATGGCTCTGTGTGAGAGGAAAGGTTGGGATAGAGGACAGACACTCTCGAAAGGATGGCCAGGTGACACTGAAATTGAGGCTTCATAGGTGAGAAGGAGCCAGCAATGTGAAGAGCCAGAGGAAAGGTGCTCCAGGCAGACGGGACCGGAAGTGAAGAGGTGCCCTGTCAAGGCAAACATACATTGTTGAAGAGAGAGCCTTGACCAGAGGGCTTGTTCATGTGCCCTGTGATTTTTAAATTTAGAATTGAGGTCTGTGCTTGACATGAAATATTGATCCTTTCTTTGTGACTAAGTGGGCTGGGAAAGCTGTATATATTCAAAGTAGAGGAGAAATGTGCATTTCTGAACACCCAGCGAGGGAGAAAGGGGCAGCCACAGCTCCTAAGAGTTAGGAACACAGGCAATCTTTTCTTTGTGTGTTGGTTTCTTTAATGTGTCAATTGTGTAGCTTTTTATGTACCAGTTATGGTTTAGAAAGGTAAATGACTTGTCCACGGTCATACTGCCAATAGATTTGGGAGCTGAGAAACCGAACATTCCCCAAAGGACGTCACATTAAATGGGGAAAATAAATGGCAGTATATTCATATAATAGAATACTAGAGAACAGTGACAATGAATCACCATAACCTGCATCAACATAGAAGAACCTGGAAAATACAATGTGGAATTTTAAAAGCAACTACACCGAGACTGTACACAGTATGATTCAATTTACATGAAGTTCAAAATATGGGCAAAAAACTACATAAATCATTTGAAGATACAAGGTTATATGCTAGAACTATAAAGAAAAGCAAGTGAATGAAAACACAAAATAAGAAAAAAGAGCCGTGAATCTGACACCTAATTCAATGTTACGCACTGTGCATACATTACAAAATAGTTCATATAAGTAGTTTTATGTATATTTTAAATAATGGCAAATAGAATACCTATTAACCTATCACTCAACTTAAGAAATTAAACTTCCCAATACTTCCCCTATGTGTCTCTCCCGAAGACATCACTCTCCTTTCTTTTCCTCTCTGCCCAGCCCCACCCTATACCTGGGGAAGCACTCGCTCTCACTTTGTGTTTTTGAACAGAGGCCATGGAAAAGATTGTAGTTTAGGTGGATGCATCTGACACATGGGATATATTGGAGTATGGAGAAATTAGAGTTACAGGGGGTGATACCACTCTCCTATTTTTTTCAGTCAGGCAAGATCTCATCTCTAAACTAGTCCCACCCCTGGCGGTGAGGGGCAGGTAGCACTCAAAACTCTTTGTTTGTTTGTTTTCCAATGAGAGTTGTTAGATCCTTGAAGATTAGGGTCTCTTAAATACTGATCATAATCAGTGTTTGGGACATATTTGTTTAGAGAACAGTGGACTGGTAAGCTTGTCTGATGTCCTGAGGGCATGGTGTCAGTCTCTATACTTGATAGACACTGCAGCATGTTCAGAAAATAAGAGGATTTCTGCAGGAAGCCCCAGATGGTCTCATTTTACCCCATCCTAATGTCCTGTGACATCAGCTTTGCTTCAGACTGGGGCATTTGATTTTCTCCATTGTTTCTCTTACGCTGTGCATTTGACAAATATTTAGTAAGCATCTACCATGCACTTGGCAGTGTTATAGATCACAATGCCGTTTGAAAAGCATAACCTGAATAGTGGACAGCACACAGATAAAGCTGTCTGGTCTTGATTATTTTTAATGGTATAAACACCAGTTTCATTAAATCAAAGCACAAAAGCTCCATTTACTTTTAACCCCAGATGGTGATGCCTCTGTCTACTCCCAGATGGAAAATGCCTGGATAAATACTGCAAGGGACCTTTTCAAGCACGTAAAAAAAAAAAAAAAAAAAAAAAAAAAAAAAAAAAAAAAATCAATTTTCATAAGGTTACATCTTTTTACCTCTTTATATAAAACATGCTATATTAAAAGAGAGATTAAATTTTACTCGGTAGAGTAAAATGCAAACACAAAATTATTTTTTCATTTCTCAGAGCATGCACTGGATTATCATTTATTTATGAGGCTTTTTTAATCTAGAATATATGGAAATCTTTTCTTGAAGCACAATATAATATTGAATTGGGAATGTTGTATGACAGTTTCCTTCTTGCAGTTGCAAAGAATGATTCTCCTGTATGAATTTTTAAAAGAAACTTCAATATACTCTGCATTTGAAAGGGAAGAAGTAATCGCCATAATCTTGAGGAATCTTTTAAATGGCCTCCATTCCAGTCCTCTGTTTCACCAACTTTCCTGCAACAAATAATGCTTCCATGACTTTCCAGAACTCACACAATGTCCTGTTTTCTTTCTTTTGTCCAAAATGTGTACCCAAAAATTGAAGTTCTCATCCCAAAAGACATTGCTATCAGTTCAGGAGAGAGCTATAACCAGATTTCTGTTTATTCCTTTTGCACATTTTTTTCTTGTTTCGAGGCATTGGGCTTGAAAGGGAACTCGTATCCTTCATTCTCCATGAGGCAGGTGTCTTTCCGTTTCAGTCCCTTTAAATGTATGTGGTGAAGCTGCACAGCTATGAGGTTAGGGACCACAGAAAAATGCTGGCTCGGGCATCTTCATCCTTTCTGCAGAATCCTTCTAAGGTCTGTACCACCCTGCACATGCCACTATCTGCTCACTTTTCTCTATGACTTGACCTTTGTTTTTTCCATCCCATTGCTGCTCTGCTATTGCTGCATAGCAATCCATCCGCAAATGGACTGATTCGTCCACAGGTTGCCTCTGCAGGCCTTACTTCACCAGTCACATTTTGTAGCTCAGGGCAATGTGACGAGTTAGAGCACATTCTTCCCATGGTGGACATTGGTGGCTCCTAATGCCTCACGAGGGCTAGCTTCATGTTTAGCACACCCCACCACGTTCATTCACGTTTCATTGGCCAAAGCCAGTCATCTGGTCAAGCCCAACTCTAGTTGGGGAAGTTTACACTTTCCACGGAGGTGGGAAGATAGAAAGGGGATTTTCGCGGAATGGACTTTCTGTCTAGTCTTTTGGATTTATTGGAGATAAATCTGTCTGTCTGGTTTGTATGTAATTATATTTTAAATAGAAAACGTATATTTTTTAAAATTTGAATGTTTCCATAGCTTGTTCAAATTGTAAAACCTTATTCAGGTTTTAGTCTCCTTCAGTGTATAGCCTCCAGCATTTGCCCCCTATATCCCAGCACTGCCACCATGAGTAAGGGTGCCCTGACCCTTCTGTCATCGTTTAGCGGGCTCCTCTTTCACCCAATCCTGGGTTAACCGAGAAGGAAGTTCACACAACACTGGGTGTGATTACCCACTTTGGAGCCAGACCAGCTAGAGTTCAACTACAAACTCTTCCACTTCCCAGCTTTGTGACCTCGGACAATTTACTTAACTTTTCTGGGCTTTAGTTACTAAGTCATTGGAATGGGAATAGTTGTACCCACATTCATTTTTTACATCTCCATGAAGACAGTTTGGATAATAACCCAGTTCATAGGCTGGAATGCCGTTTGTTGGCACTCTCTTTGACTCCTTCCTCCTAGGGTCTCGGAGAAGCTGCCCCTTTGGGAAGAATCCATTGCTGGGGAATGTCCATAGCATGACTTACAATTTAGTACACACACAGGTGACCTTGTTTGGGCTTGTGCCATTGGTAATTCAGTTTCAGGATCTGACTCAGAATGTATTGAAATGCGTTTTTTTTTTTTTCCTATTTATCAATTGTACCCTCATGGCCACAGTTCTTTCAAACAACCAAGACTTGCTAATTAATATTTTCACAAGAACATTTGTCACGTGGGTCCAGATTTCAAAGGAAAAAAATTAGAGCCTTTGTTCTTGTAGACACTTCATAATGTTAGTTGGGCATACATCATTTTGACCACCAGCTTCAGAAAATACTTAGATACTGTCTGACCTTAGCACAAGACAGTTAAGCTGTGGCTGATGCTTTTTTGCCTTTTCAACATTTAAAAACAATCTTATGCCTTTTGGTTGGTCTCTGGCCATTTAGTAATATGGTATATATAGACACCGAATACAACTATATAGATAAGATGGATGGATGGATGGATGGATGGATGGATGGATGGATGGGCAGATAGGTAGATAGGTAGATAGATATGTAGTTGTTACAAACTGTGTGAAAGAAATTCATTTCCAGTTATGGGTCATTTGGAAAAAGATCAATATGATACATCAACATTATAAGTAAATGAAAATGAATGCAACCTCGTGGTTTTCTGAAAGCCTGGTTTTCTGTGTGGCTTTCAGAATTGTATCCCTGACACCTGGGATATGTATTATCTGCTGCAGAATGCTTGTTTGGAACCGCTTTAATGGTGAGGGTACATCCTCATAAATGAATATCATTTGTAATGCTATTATAGCTTTGTTGATTGTTAATATTATGACATCTTGCTTTTCAGAAACCTGCAACACAAAAGAAGTAATAACAATAATAAGGTTACATGACACTTCTTCTGCATTGTGTTTCTTTGTCTTTTTCATAGTTTGGGTTTTTTTCTTTTCTTTTTTCATGTTGTCAGCCACTCCATCATGTTTGCTCTCCCATTCTCAGTCCCGTTTTTCTTTCTGTTTCTCTTTTTCAGAGTTGTTAAAAACCCATATAATGACTCAGCAATAATTATGAGGATCCTGCTTTATGGATGTTACTTTATTAAGCGCTAGGGATAAAAGGTTTTGCTTTGTTCTGAAGAAACTTACGGCTTAGTCAAGGAGATAGATTCTTAAATAAATTGCAACAGAGGGTGACACAAGTATGTTTAAGTTATGGAAGACGTAGACTAAGAACTGAGAGAGGGAGGCAGGGCAGGCTTCAAAGATGAGTTGATATCTCAGTGAAGTTGAAGTTCAGTGGGCAGGCAAAGTGAGGAACCCCTTCTACCTGGCCCCCCGCCCCCAGACCGAAGGATCAAAGGAAGGGGGAAGGGTAGGGTCTTCAGAGTCCTGCAGGTATATACTCTTAACTGAATATGAACCAGGGGGTAGGAAGCCACAGAAGTGGAGGCTGGTATGGGTTCTGGGCCCCAGGAGAAGTGCAGTGATGTCCAGTGATGGGATGTGGTCATGCTTCCTGACTTAGAAGAAGAGGCCAAGCAAGCTAGGCAATCCCTGAGCTTTGACGTGTGGGATTTGAGAGTTGATGGGGTCTGGGAGATCCTCTCTCCACCGTGTCATAGGTGGAGAACAGGCTGAGAAGCATCCTATCTCTTCAGAAAACAAATACCTTGTAAGGTAGCTGTGAGAAATGAACTAAGGCAGTGATATCTTTAAACCCTTCACAGTGATACCTGGACCATAACAGTGCTTGAAAAATGTAAGTTTTCCTTTTACGTAAATTAGTCTGCCTTGAAAGACTCCCTGAGATCCAAGGAAAGCATCACCATTTCATTCCAAACCATAGACTTCAGTTCAACACGTTAAAACTCCAGGACTTGTGAAGGAGTCTTTTAAAGAATGCAGTGTTTCAGGCCCTGTAGCCCCCAAGAACTCTGCACTTGCTCTTCTGTGTGTGGGGATGCTTGCTTTCTCCATCAGACTGCAAGCTCTTTGAAAGCAAGGGCCATAATTGCTGTTTTCTTTGTCAACAGAGAATTTCAATCAATGCTGAGCACCAATTACAGATTGATTGCCTCTGTGGTCCCAAATAAATAACACCTCCTTGGAACTGGGTTGGCCCAGCAGAAACGAGGGGTCTTTGACACATATCCAAAGGGGTTGACCTGTGGTTCTGTTACAGACAGACTGCTGAATGGAAGGACTGAAACAATAGCACAGAAATTTTTGTTTAGCGCGAGGACATTTTTCTACAGCATTAGCTTTATAACCCAAAGGCTTTGTATTAGTTATTAGGTGGGTGCAAAAGTAATTGCAGTGTTTGCAATTATTTTTAAACTTCTAAGCCACAAGTACTTTGCACCAACCTAATAACTTACAGAAGCAACTTGTGACACTCTCTGGCTCGCAGAGTACATGAAGAATTTGAAGTTGACATTCAGCTCCATGGTGGCAGTGGGGAGAAAATGTTGGAGGAAGAGCTGTCAAGAGTTTTTCTAATTATTATTCATTTGATCATGCCGTTTATTAGGGCCTTCATTAAAATGAATTCTTCTCTGGATACTTCCTATGCTCCACCCCAAACATGCCTTGTAGTTTCCTTGGGTAATATCTGTCCACCCACAGGCTAATTCCTGGTCATGAGTCTAGCTTAGTAGATACTAAAGGATATCTGTGAACTTATCATATGAGTGTAATCATATGGAAATCTGCTATTGCCCGTATTAGAGTTGGTTTGATGTTTTTAAAACACGATTCTTATTTCAAAGATTTCTTGGTCATTTTCTGATTTTAAGCTGCTGTTGTATACCCTTCCTGTGCAGGAAAGGGCATGGTATCACAAGTACTTAAAAAATTATTTACGATTTGGATCTTATAAAGAAAAAACTTATATGGTCATTTGAACTAATTGCTAAAATGACACTACGTTAATTAGATAATTAAAGGTCTTGAGCATGTGGCCCATTGTATTCATTGGGCTGGAAGCCAGTGTTTTCTGTAGCTGAGAAAATGGGTTAGCGTAATTCAAAATTCAATTGCTGTGCCCTTTTTCATGTGAAAACATAATATTCTGGATTGGAAAACTAACAGGAACTGGTTTTATTTTAATTGCGTTTTAAAGCACTTCCAGGCCATTTCATTGCCCTTGTCGTTTAACCCTTCGAGGCCGTGACCACCTGCCTGCTACTCTTGTCATCTCACACATTCGTTGTCAAGTTCTCTCTGGATTTATTGTGAACCCGTAAGAATGTGTTCTTTACCAATACATTTCTCGACACATGAAACCAAAGTCTCCTGGCCCTCTTCCCCCTCCTCACTGAGAATAAATGCTGCCCAAGGTTTGAAGTAGTTTATAACAGTACATTTTCTAGGTGCTTTAACTTATCAAGGTTATTTGTCAGGAAAATTATCTCTTGTAACACCAGGTTCCCTACCTTTAGATGACAGGACTTAATACAAAAGTTTTCCCCATACCAACTAGTAGAGTAAGTTGATTTCATATCCTTTTATTTTATAAAGTTGTGCTTATCAGGTTTGTCACCCTGTATTTGAAATTAAAATGTGTGGTCTTCAGATGACCTTAAAGTACCTGACCCCCAAATCTAATCACGCCCAGCGTCTGTGAAAATCGACAAATATGTCAGGTATAACTCGGGGCATCAAAACATTGTTTTAAATATTTCATTTGTAGGCGAGACAAGGATCATTTCAGGTTAGTCCTCTGAGAAGGAATTCTGGGTGCCTGGACACCTTTGATTTCTCTGCTCTGTAATCAGCACTCATTATCAATGGATTTGTATGAGCAGAAAATGTACAGTTCTACGTTCTGCACGAGTGAATTATTGATTGCATTTACTGCCAAAACAATGTTCCTGAGTGGTCAATATAATGGCCAAAGTATGTCAGGTGAAGGTAAAAATAAAGTAAGATCTATACTTTGGATAGCACTTGCCGTTGGGTTGTGTTACACTCGTCATCTGACATTACTGTTGGATGTAGATGCAAATGTTAGTTACATGAACATAGAGGCAAATGTGGCGTCAAAGCATAGTCCTTATAAATAGGAAGTGTCATTACTTACACTGGAGATTTATTTTGTCAAAAATCATATTCTTCACATGAGCTGATGTTGATCGGCTTGCCAACATTGTCTTTTGTTGTATAAGGACAATTTAAAATTTCGGGTCCATTTAGTTTTATGAAAAACTGTGTGCAATCCTTATATTTCTAATTCTTTATTGACCAATGACAACTTCACAAAAATGTTATTGGTGGATGGGTTGCTGATTAGTTTCACCTCAGTCTGATAACGTCATTTCTAATAGATGACGAATGACCCCTGCTTAATAGTAAATTTGTCATTATGCAAAGTTACAGTTATTAGAAAGAATTTCATCACATTGAGCTAAACTGTGGCTCCCAGCTACTTCCACCCAAGGATGCTTGTCTCTCCCCTTATTGCAAAGTGTCCTGGTAACCTATTAATTGGTAGGTCAGTTATGAGAAGGCATTCCATTGATGTGGAATAGGAACCTCCTCTATGCTGGAGCTCTGGTAGTTCTGGGCACATGGAGATGATGGAAAGAAGGACCTTGACACTGAGATGTCACAGTCTTAAGCAGAAATTCAGTGTGTGTCATCCTGGACACACTCTTAACCTACTCAATTCCATCTTCAGATAAGACAAACAAGGGGTTAATATAGTGCTGGTGAATTTTTCCCTTCACTTCACTGAGCACAAGTCTTGAAGACAATGGGAATCTTTTGTTCTTTGACGTCTTTGTCCTTGCAAGTATCTCAGAGCATCTTATAACGTGACGTGTTTAAAGATGTATGCTCTGTAATAACCTGGTCTACAAACCCAGGCAGGTGCTTTACCTGGTGGTTCAACCAAGGGAATGGGGCTGAGCCATGCTGGAGCCACAACCGCCTCTCTCGGTCCTACTGAGTGAGCCAGCTCCAAAAGAATATGGAGCATATCAAGACTAATTCTGACATTATTCAGATTTGTTTCATGCACCAACTCTAGAACTGAGTCTAACCCCTGTCAGATGAGATGCCACTCCTCTAGCATCTTCAAAGGAATTTAGAATCACAATGGATCCATTAAGAGGAGTTTCGTGTTTGTCTTTTCTGAAGCAGAATCCCAGGTCATAGAGTGGAATGTGGATTGTAGGTTTCCTGGAAGATATACTGGGCAGGGATTCCCGGAAAGGAAGCCTGGGACTATCAGTGGCCCATGCTCTGCTTCCCAAGCTCCAGTTGACTCCATGATAACATAATGATAACACAAGTGCCTTTGGTGTCAGAGCATCAGGCAGGGAGTGGTCTGGCCCAGGAGCAGATGCCTTGATTGGTGTTGGTAATCCAGAGGTTTTTGAGTTAAGTGCTTTTGACATGCGGCCTCAAGAGTCAAGGGCAAAGCTGCCTTGTAAATGCTCCTTCTGAAGAGTCCACTGCAGATGTAATTGAGCCTCTCAGGTGAAGAGTTTTATTAGAGCAAAGCTGGTTAGTGTTGCATACCTATTGGGGGGAATATTTTAGGTGTTGTCAATAAATGCTATGCGACATTGCCGAAGGTCCCCAGCTTTCTTGTTCTCCGATAGTTCAAGAAGAACAATGTCCTCGCAGAAAAGTTGTCTAAACTTCGCCATTCTCTGTGGCCCAAAGCAAGCCAGCCTTTCCCTTCATAGTCAGAATTTATCATTATAGAGTTATCTGTGTGTTTATTATATGCCCTTGACACCAGGCTATGAGATCTGTGATGCTCGGGGCCATGTCTGTCTCGGTCCTTTCTGCTTCCCCAACATTTTTCCAAGGTCGGCATAATCCTCATTACCATCTTTATCTCCATCATCACCATAGCTGGTATTTATTGCCGTGTACAGTGTGTCGGGCACGGTAAGAAGGGCTTTATGTGACATATCCCTAACGCCAGAGTCACGAGTCAAAAACAAATTGCCCGAGAGGAAAGAATGTGGATTTTGGAGTCCAGACACTTCCACCCACGATCCCAGTTTGCTAATTCTCAGCCTAGGGACCTCGCACCCGGTCACTGAATCCCTCTGTGCTTACATTTCCTCATCAGTAAAACTGGAATAATAATTCCAATCTGCTGAGTTTGCAGTGAGGACTGAACATGAGGATTGCTCTGAGCCCAGCACTCAATGGGAGCCCAAGACAAGTGAGCAGAGGTGCTATTTTTATATATGTTATAAAGTCTGAGAGTGAGGTGTACTGTTGAAAGAAGCCAGCCATGGTAGAGGCCACACTATGATTCCATTTATGTAAAGGCCAAAAGCAGCCAAGACTTCTCCATGGGAGAGAAATCAGAAAAGACGGTACCTCTCTGAGGCGTAGTGATCTTGAAGGGGCAAGAGGGCGCCTGCTGGCGTGCCAGGTAGGGCTCTGTCTATTGATCTGGCGATATGATTCCATGGATGTGGACACGTGGAAGGGTTCAGCAAGCTGTACACGTACTCTCTGTGCCCTTTAGTGCTTGTAAGCAATACCTCAAAAGAAAGTATTTGAGAGAATGTTTCATTCTTTGAGAGAGTTTTCCTCCTGCCTCAGTCAAAGCACAAAGTAGGTCTCTCTAACAACTGAGGTGCCTGAAGGCCGGATGGTGTCCATGGAGGAAGGCGGAGATGGTGACCACTTGGCCTACTACCGGATTCTGCTGAGACCTGTTCAAAGGCAGTTGTGGATCCATTACTCAAAACCTGAACTGAAAAAGAAATTCTTTAGCCATGTCCATGTGAACTAAATATAGTATCCAATTTATAATGTTGTGGTTCTGACCACCCCCGGGCTATTTCTGACCACAGGGACAGCTTAAATGGTGTGGCCCATAAAAAGTCATCTGCAAGCTCAGGCCAAATGTTGATCTATTTAGAGCCAAGAGGAGACCAGCCCTTGGCAGCTGTACTCTCTGAGATAGGATTCCAAACTGAATGGACACCATTGCCACAGTTGCTGGCCAGGAAACTGGGGTTTCCTTAGCATTCTGTCTCTTTGGGGACCAGCCTCATAGCAATGGGGGTTACTCATACTGCCCTTGACGAGATCCCCAAAGCTACATCCACTGATGGGCCCCTGGCTGGTCTTTTGCTGTCCAGTGGTGCTTGGTATTATGTCAGACAAGCCCTGGGCTCCTCAAGGCCCGGTTTTCTGCATTCTTCCCTTCCCTTCTTTGCCATGGTGGTCCTGCCATGCCTCCTTGACTTAACTAGCTAGCACTCTCTTCAGAGTCACCTCATACCACAATCTCTTTTTTGGCCTACTTCAGGCTTGGCTTCCCCGGGGGTCCTTCCCCACGACTCCTCACTTCCCCGAGTAGATTTCCAGTTATGGTGCAACCTGGTCAGATTCCAAATTGGTGCCGCATTATGGCTCACCTTCTGGACTCTCTTCTTGTCCTGTGCTTCCATCTGCACTGCCGTTCTTCCTTCCTCTCAAGAGGTTTGATTCCAGGCCCACCTGTGAAATAGTTGTTCCAAGTAACCTCAGGCACCATAAGGCTCTCTAAGCCTCAGTCTCCCTTACTTGTAAAATGGAAAGGTAAGATTAGATTTCTTGCTTCTGTTTTAGTTCTGTTCTTCTGGGTGAGTATTATTGTGAAATAATAAGAAATATAGACTATATATATTGGTCTCTGCCCCCGGCTCCTGCTAAACTTCGGTCCTTGATCCAGGTTCTTGGCACACAGCTCCTGAAACCCTTGTACTTTCCTGGGTGACAGGAATGTCTTTTGTTCTAATGAGGTACCTGATGGCGGGCCCCTGGGTGGGGGCTGGTTACCAGAATGACCATGTATGATTAGAAGCTCGGAACTTTTGGCCCCTCAAGTTGATCAAGTCAGAATTTTAATATTAGGAATAACGACCATTGATTGAGAGCCTGTTGCATGGTTAGGATTTTGGTAAACGTTTCATACAGATAATCTCATTTCATCTTTACCATAACCCTGCGATGGAGATGCCACCATCCTGTCTTTGGCACAGGGGAATGTCAGTTTTGAAAGGTTAAGTGATATGCCCAGGTCATCTATCTGTCACTGGAGGGGCCTTACCTTCAGACTCAAGTTTGCTAGATGTAAAATGTATGCCATTCCTACTGTACACTACATCACATCCCTTCATACCCTTGATGGGAAACCCTTCCCCCCTTTTTTAAACCTAAAAGATATTATTCCAAGATTGCAGAGCATCTGAGGCTGTAAAACCCCTCCTAAATCATGCAGTAATCCAGCTCTTTGATAATGGCACAATATAGTGAGTGTGTATTCCCTTTAAAACTTGTAAAACATTTCAGAGAAGCCAACAAAATGGTGTATAACCCTGATAAGAATTTAAAAAAAAAATCCAGCGACTCTCTATCCGAGTTTTATCATCATCCTATTCATAATTGATTCCAAACTTGCATGAATCTTTCAAGATAAGTGTCTTATTGATTATCCTGAAAACAAGCGATCACTCGGCATCCTGAGACCAGCTCACTGCCCTCCCCTGATTACCGTAAACAGAGATGTTGGTCAGAAGCAATGTCATTTTCTGTGATGTGGAACCCATCGGGCATTCTGTGGCCTGGCCTGGCGGGTGGGGTGGGGGTACAGGGAGTGAAGCGGCCCAGACAGAGCCGTGCTAGCTCACGGTCCTTGCCTTGTTTGAGGAGCTGGAAACAAACGTTCACTGGTGAACTAAAGCGGCCTTGGACTGTGTTATAGCTTTGTGCCAGGCCTCTTCCTGGTAAATGTGCAGTGTCCCAGTGAGTTCCAATTCATCGCTGTCAGGAAACGTCAAGTCTCTAAAGTAACACCCTTTCCCTGCCTGTTTACTTGTGGTTACGTAAATCAAGCGAGCCTCCCTCTTGGAAAGGATGAGTGTTCGCAAAGGGACTTAATCTCTTCTTTCATACTTGTGGCAATTAGATGAAACTCTCCTGTGACCCTGCAGTGACCGTCTGCATTGTGTGTCTGCTGCCCTTGTGACTCTGGTGGTACTTCTCCGTGACGCTGACCCGTGTGCTGGTGCTGGCCTGCCTTGCGTGGGTGCAGGGAGGCAGGCTCAGCATTGGCGAGACAAGTGGCTCCGTTTTCCCTGGGTGGCTCTGTTGCTCCAGCTGAAGCCCTTAAATACTCTCCAGGTGACGATAGCACCAAGCTCGAACAGGTTGTGACATTTGGCAAACAGGACACCTGACTCATGGTTTCTGGGTACAGATAATGAAGGTTCAGGCCATTGCATTAAACTAAGAGCCTGGTTTCCTGAGGCTGCCACTGGTGAAACGCTTAGTTGTTATCCTGGGGGACAGGATCGGGTGACTGTGTACTCAATGAGCCTGGCTCGCAGGAAGCTCTTGCTCAGCAGCACAACATACCCTTACTTGGACTCTGAAACTTCTCTTTGAAGTGGCCTCATAACTTGCTCGGAGGAGGTGATGAATAGGAGTGAAAGTGGCATTTCTAGAAACATGGGACTTACAATAACCACTTACAGGACCAGTTCATCCAGTTTTTCTAGATGAGAGCATGGAGGTTCCGAGAAGGTGAGGTCATTCTGTCCTTGTCTAATGTGCATTCCTGCTGAGGTGTCCTGGGTACCTCCTAATGCCTTTAACGTCTTATGGCTTTAACATCAATTGGTTGAGTCACGTACCTGACACTGGGCCACCTTCTGGGGATAAAGAGATACATCTGGAATGGTCCCTGGGAAGCACCAGCGCTTTCCTTGTGGTGGTGGTGACGCTGGGAGAGGAGGACGAGAACTTTGGCGTTCTCAGGAAGAAATGACCACCCCCTCCTTTGTCTCCTATCCATACTGTGTAGTAGCCACACTGCAATGCTTCCTTCTGGCCACTCTACTGAGATACTTATTCAACTGACCAAATCACTAGTATTAGGGTTCTCCGGGGAAACAGAGCCAACAGGAGGCAGGTAGGTAGGTAGGTAGGTAGGTAGATAGGAGAGGAAACATTATGGAACTGGCCAATGTGGTTATGGGGCTGAGAAGTCCCAGTCTGCCCTCTGAAAGCTGGAGAACCAGGAAAGCCTGTGGGATGAGTCAGTCTGAGCCAAAAGGCCTGAGAACCAGGGTGGAGGTAATGGTGTGAGTCTGAAGCTGAAGTCCTGAGAACTAGGACCTCCAGTGTCTGATGACGGGAAAAGATGGATGTCCCAGCTCAGGAAGAGAGAGTGCAGCTCCCCCCACCCCCAATTTCTTTGCGTTTTTATTCCATTTATGCCCCCAAAGGTTGGACTCTTTCATGATCTGGCCCCACTTCCCCGAGATTCTACCAGCTTCTTCCTCAGTGGGAGCCTCTCACTTTTTCAAGACGACTACAGAAATTCCAGACATCATAACTTAAGAGTGTAATGCTGGAGGACAAAGGTACTTCTTCTTCTTTTGTATGTCTCTCAGGAGCAAGAGGACCTTTCCCCAAAGTCCTTCACAGGCTTACCCTGACATTTCATTGGCCGGAATCATTTCAAATGCCTCTACCTAAACAGATTCTAGTGAAGCATCTGGACTGGCCATGATTGGGAACTTGGGTCACTGAAGATTCACAGCCCAGTTTTAGTCATATAGTGGACGGGGGAAGGCTGAATCAAATTGTGCTGGGACATCAAGGGAGAAATGGAGAACGGATATTGGATAGATGACCACGTCTCTGCTACATGACCTCACAGTGTTATGAGAGTTATTCAAAATAAAGTCTGCAAGACACTTAACACAGTACCTGGCACATAGTCACAAGTCACCAAAATTGAGTTGGAATGATGATAATGATTGACAGCTGTAATGGGAAGTGGATTCGCAAACATTTCTTGGCCCCTTTTGCAAAGAAGTTGTTACTGTCACTTCATGAAGGCCTGTCTGTAGCAAATAGACCTTTCCTCACCCCCTCCAATTTCTGTGTTCTCCTTTTTCTGACATTTATCTCTATGGCCTGGAGTTCCAGTGTTTTAGTTCTTAATCAAGAGACAGCGATGTGGTAGAAAGATACCAAATTTAACAGCAGACAATTGGGTTTTGAATTCAGGGCACCACCATTTATCATCTCTGTAATCGTGGATGAGTTTCTCCTGTCCTCTGAGCCTCAGGGTACCACGCTATAAAATGGGAACGACCATACCAGTCTTTTCTGCTATGGGGAAAACACACTGCAATTACCAATGTGAACACCTAATGCAGTAACTGCTTCCTGAAGACGGAGGCCACGCTACTTCATTTGATGGGGCAGACTGGGATCATTTACCTAGCCCCATGCCAGCTGCTGACACAACAGAAAGAGGGTAAATTGGCAAAAAGGCACTCGGCACAGTCTCTGTGAACTACTACCACTGCCTCTAGTTTTCTAGAAAACCACCACTGACCACTCATTGTACAAATGTACTCAAGTGACTATAACCACTAGCGTTTGTAACAATGCTCCTATTGAGTTCTTATTTCAATAGATATCCAGATTTATTATCCCTCAAGGTAAGCATCGATTTTACCTTTGTCTCAGTCAATATTTACCTCTGAGGTCAATACATGTGGATATGCACCTCCGCTGCACTCAATATCCATTTCATATTACAATATATGATGTACATATATGAAAATAAAGAACATCGCAGTATAAAAAAAAAGTCTGGTAGTCAAGGAAGCTTCTTACAAAATAGATGTGCTATTTTCATTCCATTTTGTTGTGTTTTCTCTGCATCACTGTTTAGAGGTCAGCCTCTATTTTACCAAATAGGAAATAATGTACATTCTAACCGATGGCTGGTATTTGGGGACAGGTAAAATGGTGTCAAATAAACATCCAGGAAGTCACTTAACGATATTGAACTAAATACGTTTACTTGAGAGTTCCTGAGTTACATGATAGCCGTAAGAATATAGACATAAACACAGATTACAAGTGTGCTGAGAATGGAAGCATTTATATGGTTAGGACAGGAGTTTCTCAAACTCCTGGATTCTCAGAGAATTCATGGCTGAAGCAGGAGGAGGAAGGGAAAGAGGAAGAAGAAAAGGTGGAGTTGCTGTTACTGTTGGCGAGAGTTGGAAACCAGGCCTAGAGAATCATGGCAGGCCTGGACTGGAGCCCCGGTGTCTAAATGGGGAATTGCATTTGTCTGCTGGTACGAAGGGTCTAACCCCGGTGGTAAATTCTTTCACATAAGAGAAGACCAGAAGTGAGCAGTCCGGGGCTGGTGTGGCTGCTCCACCCAGCTTCCTTCTCTCTGCTTTGCCACATTGCTTCCATCTTCAAGGTGGCCTCCTGGTCCCACCTGGCCAGGTGACATGAAAGAGAAGAGGCGGGATGAAGACTAACCTCCTCCCTTTCAAGGAGCTGCTAAGAGCCCCACCCAACACTCCTGCCTCCTTTCCAATGGCCTCAATTTAATCGCTTGGCTAAACAGATAGCTGCAAGGGGAGCTGGGAGATACAGCCTTCTCTCCTGGCTTCAATGTACCTGGGTAAATGTGGAGGCTCTGTAGCCAAGGAAGAAGGGAAAATGAGTCTTTGGAGCACAGGTACGGTAGCATATCACACTTGTACTGCTTACAGTGACCTGTCTTCCTTTGGGAAGCACCTGTCTCTCTCTTTGTGGGACTGTTGCTCTCCAGATAACCACCATGCCCCTGCTTCCCCCAATCACAGAGTCGGGTACCTGACCCAGGTCTGACCAATTACAGTCCCCGTCTCCTGGCTGCACTGCTGCATTGAGGCTGAGTAAACAAAGTTAGAACACTCGGAGTCCTTCCGGGTACTTTGCCGCTTTAGCTGGCGGGGAAGGGTTTTGCATGCCTTCATGCACAGCAGCTAGCCCAGGGGCCCTGGTGTCCTGCTGCTGGCAATATCTTCCCAGGTCGCACAAAGGAAGGCTGTCTGTTGAAAAGAGGGGGAGGCAGGGAGAGAATCAGAGAGGGGAGTTGAGACAAAGACAGAGAGCTGGCAAGAGTGACAGCCCTATGAGCCCTTGGGGTCGATTGGCCCATACTTCCTCAGCTGTAAACAAACAAAACTTATCTTTGGCTTTTGTCCCCTAGCACTGGGAGTGGGAGGCAGATGACCTAAGTTTGCCTTTGAGTCCCACCCCACCATATCTAGCCTGTGTCATCAAGAACACATGTATAAGTCTCAGTTTCTTCTTCCACCAAATGGGAAAATATCCTTTGGAGGCTGAGACTCAGTAACGTTAATAAACTCCCCGGCAAGAGCATTATAAAACCACTTCTCAACTTCTCTTTCCCCTGCCTTATTAATGCCTATCCTTTACCCTGTCCTCAGCTTCATCTCCTGGAATCCTTGGGGCCTTTTAAACCCTACATATGAAGCAAGCCCATGTGCATATGTGTGGACATCAATTCCTATTACATGCAGCACTGCCAAGCAATCCCTGAGATTTCCCTAGACTCTTATTTTCAGCAATACTCTACAGCAGCAGACCCCCAAATCAGCTCCTACTTGTATATTTGCTGCAATAAGATCTGACCTGTCTCCGTGGTACCTGAGTCCTGACAAAGAGGGCCGGGGATGGACCCCAATGTTGTCCTGTTGTCTTTTGGCTTGTTGATGCCAACTGGCACAGAGCTTACCCTGCCCACCCTGCCACAATCCAAAACCCATAAGGAGAGTCTCAGCGTTCAGCTTGCCATGACTCGTCATTTTCAGGTCATGTCAAACATGGCATTCGCACCCCCCCTTCCAGAAGGGGCTGATATTCCTGCTGCCGTTCTGTGTTCTACATGTAGAGGAACACTAGACATCACGCGGAGAGTGTGGGACCTAGTAAGCTGGCTCCTTTGGCCCCCTTTACAACTCATAAGCCACCTCCAACTGGACACTTATTTAAATTTTTATTTATTTGCTTGGAGTTCAGACAACTGTACAGCCTCAGTCCCTTGGGATATAAATTAAAGCACTTTCATTGTCTTACTTTCTCATAGAACCCCCCTCCATTGTTTATTTAAATACCAGCTGATGCATATTGCAAGTAAAGAATTACAGTGAAGGGGACAAGAAGGGCTGGATTCTTAGGGAAGTAGTGAATTATTTTCACAATGACCCCATCCTTACTGTCCTTGGTCCCTGGAAAAGGTAGCTGGCCCAGGGCACCAGAGTTTTTGAGGGAGAAAACACTCTGTCTTAAGGCTCGGTGGGGAAGGGCACCTGGCTAGGGGCTATGGTGCAGATCTGGATGCTGCAACAGTGGCAGTTGCAAGAGAAGACATTGCAGACCTTGCAAATGCAGCCGCGGAGGATGGACAGACCCGTGCTTCATTGCCAGCTGCTGCAGAAATAGATCCGGAGTCAGATATCATACTCACAGCAAAAGGTCCGGCAGTAACAGGACAAGGGAAACTGTGAGGACAACTGGAAATGTGTCCTTTCCTCTTCCCGGAAGCTGGAACCAAAGCCGTTCCTCCTGGCTCACTCTTGAGAGTCTTTCCGTGGCTCTAGTACCCCTAACTGGCAGCTGCCGGACTCCTTCCTGCCTCCCTCTAGTATATGATACGCAGTTTGCATTGGGACCATGCATTGACCCAGGCCATGCCACGTCTTTGCAACAAACATGTCCACTCATGACTTCAAGTGGCTGTGTATAAGGCCGCATCTCTCAACGATGGGGTCCTCTGTCTCTACCCCTGGCCCCGTGTACCTATCAGCAGTAAACAACGTGCTTAAGATAGAGAAGGCAGAGCCACCTGCCTTTTGGTCAGCCAGTGAGGATGGCTCGACATGGGAACCATCCTCAGAACGGCTTTGGAACGGCTCTTCAGGTAGCTGCTGTCGGAACTCGGAACTCACTAAAGTAGAAAAGAACATCAGTGTTCAAAATGGGTAACATTTACTCAAAGTGAGACAAATACTGAATGGTGGGAAGATGGGTAGTGTTTCATTCTCTGTTGGAAAGTGGGTAGTTTTTCATTCGTTGCTTCCTTTTTTATAATCAAATTTTCTGTAATCATATCTAGCATGCATGTGTCCTAGACACAATAGGCTTTATTATTTTAAATGTGAAAGTAAATATAAGACAAAGGATGATATCCACATTCCCCCTTTAGGGTTGACTGTTTTGAATTCACCACCTTCGCTTGTTCATTTATTTCTAGGCGTGGGGATGGGGTAGGATACCTGCCAAGATGTTGGCTCTTCAAGAGTGTCTAGTCTGGTGGGGAGAGGTGCAATAATTAATGTGTCATCAGTGTTACGGTGGGGGACGACGTGGGGTGCTGTGGAAACCCAGAGCAGTGATGGTTAGTGCAGCCTGGGGTGCTAAGGTGGATTCCAGATGAGGCCAGTGGAACCTGAAGGATGAGCAGACCAGCCAGCTGAAGGGGACACCCAGACCTACGAAACTGTGGGCAAGCGCTGATGTCCAGGTCTGTCTGGGGGGAGAGCGTGAGCTGTGTCATCGGAGGCCAGCGGGGAGATTTGGTTGGCAGGTCAACGGAGCCTGGTAGAAAGTAAGAGGATAAACCCTGCTTTATTTATTAAGTGACTGAAGGAGCATGGTGAGTGCACACCCATAAAAAGGAAATCATAAAAATCAACAGGGTTTCGACTGCTCTGATCTTTCTCCTGTGATCTCAACAGTGATGACGGTTGGCTTTGAGGGGTGGGGATCACACTACATGCCGCCCCCCCCACCCCCATCAGTCAAATCTCCAAAGCACACTCGCCACCACTTGCCTGACAGACATGCCATTTAGTAATACCCGTGTGCTAGCTGTGCATTGCAGTTTAAAGACAAATCCTGTGGGCCCCCTGCACCCCATCCTCTCCCCAGCTGATCGCTGACCCCCATCTCCTGCGTAGGAATTCTGGAGCCTCCAGTGGGTCCAGGTACTTACAGTGTAGAAGCTACTGTCTTGGTGAAAACTACTCACGACCTGATGCTTAGTTTATTTTAATCAGCGCCTGCCTTTCTAAAGGGTAAACAGCTTAGCAAGTATTCAGTAGAGTAAATCCATCAGCCTCCATGAGCTCTTGGTGGCACGCATAGGACCTGTCTCCATTGCTTTCTTTGTCCCTCATACAGTAATCCATCAATCAGTCAATTAAACAGATCCTTATTGGCACCTACTGTGTACCAGGCACTGTAGTCGGTGCTATATGCACTACTGATTTTTGTATTTAGATGCTATGGTTGCTTTTACACATTGCCATCATTTTGCAGACAATTTTTGCCTGCATGAGGGAGGGCTTTTATTCTGGACCATTTTCTGAGCAGTGTCCCTGCTGAACCATTAAGCATTTGCTGCTCCCCCACCCTCACTACCACCCCCGCCCCCATAGGCATTGCTGTCTGCTTTCAGAAACAATGCTGCTGACCTGTTTCAAGGAAGGTTGAAAAGCCAGCACTTAGATTTTTCTGGAAACCTCCAAATTAACCTCATTAGGCTTGCTTTATTTATTTTCTTTCATCGCGCCTGCTTTTATGCTCTCCAAACCCTGAAATTGTTGTGGTGCTATAGCATGACTCAATAGTCAATACTTGTTTAATAGGAATCACAATATATGAGTTTATAATACACATTTTTCCACAAATATACTGACTGTTTGCCATGCCCCCCTCCTTTTTTTTTTTCCTTTTTAAATTCAGAAATTTCTAGTTGTGTTTATTCCTCTCGTCAGCATACTTTATCATATCAAAGCCTTTTCAGACACTGTAAAACTACTGAGTTATGTTTGGGTCATGTTTTGCGGTATGCCCTTTAATACTGTAGCTTTAGAAATGCAATTTTCAGCCTCTGCTTATTAGAATATGATAAAGTATTCCTGGTCTATGTCCAGCTCCACTAATCTCCAGACGGCGCTTCATGAATTAGGCATGAAGATTTTAGTCAATGTGCTTTCAAAGCCCAATGTTTAGGGAATCATGGATTTTCTACAAGCTGAGGGAGAAATCTATAATAGGAGGAACTGATTTTCAAACATCATATTCTCAAGAAGAAATGACCAGTTCTGGCCCAGAGACAGAAAATATTTCACTATCAGAATATTCTAGAACCAGTTAACACCACATTGTGTGGTTTGGTTTATTAAAGGGACGGTGTTTTAAAACATGTAAGACTGTGTATCACGTGGGGGGATTTCAAATGACTGCTTGGTTTGGAGAGCTCATGTAGAGGGGGGTAAAATCAAGAGGGGGTGCAAAGTGAATTCATAAGGTATTATTAACTTCACGATCCCCCTCCCCCATCCTGGTGCCTAGTTGGTTCATTTTTCTCTGATACAATTCAGCAAATAGTCAGAGACCTCTTTCCAGGGTGAAAGGTCTCACTCTGGGAAGAGACTTGGAGGATCCATGGATACCTTAACCAGGCTACCTGGCAGGTAGGTAAGACCCCAAAGTGTTTCCTGGTTTTGGAGACATGAAAAAATCGGCAGGCAAACATCTGGAAAGGAAGTCTCCTTTCAAAATGACGTTACTAGATGAGATGGGGCATGACTCCACTAAAATGTAAAAGGCGTTAATATCTAAGTGACTGGGGTGCACCCCAAAAGGCCATTGGAGAGATTTTCATCTGCGCTAGAGTAGTGCCTGGAGGCTTAGCGTCCATGGTTGCTGAGACCATACCTAGCGTCATCTGAGTCACCTTCATAAGAGCAGGTACCCTTTAATGAGCATTTGTCCCGCGCCTGATGCCTTGCTAAGCACTTGACATCAGTAGCTCCCTCAAATCCCCATTTCTCAGTAGGGAAACTGAGGCACTGGGTATTTCAGGGACTTGCGTAGGGAGAGTTGGTATTGAGGCCAAGACTTGTCTGACCCCCTAACTGCAAACAACCAAACCACACTTGGGGGCCAGAGAAGCTGGTCCCCATCTTGAAGGAGTTGGGTAAGAATCCGGACACTGGAGCTGGTCTGGGTGAACTCCAGCGTTTGCTGGTGGGGCTCCCATCGTCTCCTCCACCAAGTTCTGACACCAAGACAGAAATGTAAATCGTCTCCAACTAGGGGGCTGCTTCTTGAACCTTTTCCTTTTGAGGAAGACAGGAAAATTCTCAGCGCGTCTAGGTTTATCTGTGAACCTACGGGATCTCTCAGGGGCTTTAAATTAATCAATCCACAGACGTTGAACTGAATCTCTACCTTGGTCTCGAGAATCTGCACAGTGCTTGAAAAGGGAAAGGAACCAAAGGGCGGGCTGCCCTGCCCCCAGCCGTAGCCCAAGGCTGCCTGCCATGGCTGGGGAATTGGCCTGTCAGTCCAATCAGGCAGCCCCTCTGGTGTTTTTCACTAAGCCTACCTGTGGACGGCTCTGGTCATGTGTAGACATGGCCTTAGGAGGGGTACATCCATCTCTGTTCGAGTCCTCACCATTTAATCGTTCCTGACACAGTTTTACGAGAAATACAGCAAGACCCAACCCTGTCAATCACCATTTGCTCCCTGGTCTCAGAGCAGCACCTGAAGAACCAGGTGTGCAAGGACATGTCCTTGGACCCATTAGGTTTAGGAAGTGGAGTGTGGGCGAAGGCGGGAGGAGGCTAGGCTGGAGGTCCTTTCTAGGGCGCCCCAGCCTCTGGCTCTTGCAAACAGGCTCTGGGAATGGGTGCACCTTGGAAAAGGACGGGTGGCTCTCTAAGTGGCAGTGGCTGAACTCGACAGCATTTTTTGGACTCAAAGCTCTGTGAGGGCGCCGTGTAAGTAGTAATGTAAACAGGAGAAGTGAGCCAAGTAGACACTGGGGTAGAAGGGTCATGGCTCCTGAGCTCTAGCTTTGTTGCTGATGTTTTTGAAGAGAAGTGGGACTCGGGATTTTTTTGCATGCAGTATTTTCATTTTTAACTATTAGCAACCAATTCACTTAATTTTAACCTTCCATGAACCAAACCTCCATGCCTTGGTTCCTGGAAGCCAGGTTCAGGGACTTGAATAGCCTTATTTTCCAAGTAAGGCACTCAGGGCTCAGGGGTTGTAAGTGACAGCCTGGGTCAGGTGGTTCCCTGCATGACAATGAAGGACAAGCAAACCCAGGCTGGCCTCTCTTTAGACTAACACAGAACTCGTTCTTCATCACCTGCGTTCTTCACTGCCACCTGCCTCATTTTATTCACCTGGAAGGAGGCTGGGCCTCTCTTTGTCTTTTTGAGTTTTTGTGACAGGGGAGTTGCAAGGTATGGCCTGGGTGGGCAGTTGGAGGCAGACCCGGGAGGCTGGGCCTCTCTTTGTCTTTTTGAGTTTTTGTGACAGGGGAGTTGCAAGGTATGGCCTGGGTGGGCAGTTGGAGGCAGACCCGGGAGGCTGGGCCTCTCTTTGTCTTTTTGAGTTTTTGTGACAGGGGAGTTGCAAGGTATGGCCTGGGTGGGCAGTTGGAGGCAGACCCGGGAGATACGCCAGCTCAGATCAGAGTGTCTACCCAGGTGGAAGGTGGAAGGAAGGACAAAGGGAGTTCAGGGGAGCTGTCCTGCTCTCCTTGACTGGGAAATAGGAATTGCCCAGCAGAGAGGAGAAAAACCAGGGAGGAGAATAGAATATATTATTGCCAAGCAATTATCCATCCCCCCACCTCCATTTCTAAATTGTTAAGTTCTTTTTATGTAATTACTTTCCGTTAAAGAGAAAGAAATAACTTTACCAATGGTGTAAGATATATACTTTCTAATGTAAATCAAGAAGCTATTAATACTGTAATAAGAGCATGGTACTATATTAATTGATGGAAATTGTAGAGTGGAATATTCATAATCAGCGGCAGTCTTTTCTTTGGAAGGAACAAAGGACTAAGTTAGGGAGACAGTAATGGTATTGTTAGCAAGCTATTTCCATGATTTTCTCTGCGGAAGAGTAGAGAAAGGTGAAATTCCAACTGGGAATATTAGACTATGCAGATCTCTACTCAGGGATATTCGGCGCTGTTTAAACTGCCGAGCTGTGCTCTGCCTTATGATCCAATTGTTTTATTAGCGAAATCATTGCGCGTTTCATTTTGCTATAGTCATAGCGCAGTGTCTGTCTAACAATAAATTATAGAGTCAGGCAAACAATGGTTTTGTATTTGGGATACAATGAAATATCTTATTAAAATGCAGGCTTCCTTAGATTCCTGAAATTAGAGTCTTATTTTGAAGTGATTCCACCGGGCTTAACGCACTGTTTTTGAACGAATCACCTTCATAGAATCACTCTTTTGTCAGAGCATAGAGGACGGTGGGAGTTACCTGTTTCTGTAGTACTTTCCCATTCATATTTTACTCTCTTCTGGAGAGATGTTATTGGTTCGACAGTGAACGGCATCATGCTAAGAGCATCACTCCTTTGCACACGAAAGATAAAATGAGATCTGAAGTAGTCATATCCTTCCTGCCAAGTTTCTCAAGCAGCTATGCTGTTCTGATAATATTCTGATAGTGATGATAATAATAATAAATCATCGTTTTTTAATGATCACGGTGTCCTGGGCACTACGGAAAGCGGTTCATGTGGTTTACCTTGTAGGATCCTCATTCAAGCCACCTAGGAGTCTAGAGAACTGTCATTATCTCCATTTCACAGATGAAAAGGTTGCAGCATAGAGATATGAAGTGCTATTCCTCGAGTCAAACAGCGTGGTCACTGTTAATCCTGGGACTTGAATGTCTGCGGTCTGGTCTGGGATACTGTTGACTTGTCATTGCTGGTTAAGTGTTGCTGCCCTTCTCGTCTTTCTGATTAGAACCTTTCGGTGTTCTTGAATTCAACACGATTTAATACCCTTTGCCTCTCCAGCCTCCAGCACGTTTCTGGAGATTGTGAAAGGGGTCAAGGTGGGGCAATCAACACTGTCAGATTTTTTCCTTTTTCTTTTTTCGTTGCCTATATATTAAGTTCCCTTCGAGGGCCAGGCTTCATGCTGTGTGTTTTATGTCCATCACCTTTCCTCAGCCTCTACAACACTGACAAGTGCTGCGACTGTTTGCATTGCACAGATGAGGTGCCTGAGACTCAGAGTTGATGCCACTGCACAGGTTACTAGCTGGTGACAGGGGGTGGGGGGGGGCGGGAGAGCAACCCAGGCCTGTCTGACCTGAGAGCCCGTCCTCTCCCCAGCCTCGATCGCATCATAGATACCCCGCTCTGACTGTCAGGAAATAGTGCCCTTTGGGTGAATGCAGGAAACTACGTGCATTGAAATACACAAGCGTATACATAGCCTGAGGTGAAGTTGGAAGAGACGACTGGCAAAGAGTCTGTCCCTTACCAAACTGTAGTCAGGCTCCTCTGAGTCCTCTTCTCAAGTAGGCCTTGACTTTTGGACTTCTATGTCCTTTTATTGCATGACCCAATTTTAGCAAGCATCCTGTCAAGTTGGTTTAGCGATAAATCTGATCACCTTGCTCGTTCCCCATGTCCTCCAGGTAATATCTGCTCATGCTGACTTACCTTCAGCCAGGATACTGTTGGGCCAGTTAGCAAGAATGACCTGGCCCTCTTAGTAATTTTCCGTCTACCGACCCTCCCCACTCAGCCTGCCTGTGGCTATAAAATCCCTACTTTGTATTTGGAGTTGAGCCCAGTCTCTCTCTCCTCCGGCACAACCTCATTCACTGCAGTGGTCCCTATTACCAGTCGTGACTGTCCACCTGAATGAAGTCTGCCATGAATGATTGTTTTTCTGTAGCACCACTTTGGTGCTTAACTGGTTGGACCCAGTGCGGTTGGGATGGGAACACCGAGTGACCACCGTTTGTCTAGCTGAATTTCAGTGGGCGACCTCAACAATTAGAACCGCATTTGGAAGATGCTAACCAACATTCAGACGCGTCTGCTTTTGGGTGGGCCTGAAGGATTTTCTTTCCCATGTACTCCAAATGCTACAAGTCCCGGGGATTCTCTCTGTTATGTTTCCCACCGCACCAACACCTTTGTGGTCTGCCATACTGTCCTCGTATCCCCAATGCCTTGGCCCACGCAAACCTTTTCCTCAGCAGATGTTCTTTTATACATACATATGGCCCCCTATTTATTCGGAAAACATTCATGAAGCTCGTGTGTGCCAAGATGGTGCTGAGGTGGTACAAGTATACGCAGAAGAAAATTGTCATCTGTCAGATCCCAAAGTCCCATCTGTGACAAAATTTTCACCAGTCTGTTTAAAAACGAGAAAAATATAGACAAAGTAGTGAGTTTCTCATAAGGCACGTTATATCCATTTTTTAAAAACTGTTGCTTGTTTTAGAATTGTATCCTTCACCCACCTTTTTCTTTTTAATGTTAAATGTCTTCTTCTTTCATAAAGATGACAGAAAATAATAGTTACATTTTCCTTCCTTTTTTTCTTTCTCCTTTGTTTTCGTTTTTTATGTTCTCCATCTGAGTTTGTTTTCTTTTTAACGTCCTTAATTGGCAAAATAAAACGTTGGCAAGTCTATGCCAGCCTGCCTATTTTTTTTATTTTTTTTTATTTTTACTAGACCTTCTTTAACTCTAAATACCTAGGAATGTGTGATGTCCCCATATCCTCTGAGCTTGCTACTTAGTGATACTTGAGATGCTATTGTTCCCCAATTATTTTTCTAATGTTAGTCTTGTCTCTCCAGCCTCCTGCTTCCTCTGTGTCCCTCAAGGTGTGTTGTACTCAGACATGCTGTAAGTAATCAATACTTGGTGACTTGACTTCTTAGCCCTTAAAAAAAAAAAAATCCTCCAGGTGCAAAACACAAAGGCGGAGCTCTTGTTAAGGGAGTCTTTGCTTTTCCATTCTCAGCCAAGGGGAGACAAGGCCACTCCAGACAGCCTTTTCTTTTTCTTTTTTTTTCCCTTGGCCCTTTAGAAAGGATAGCCAGTTTCCTATTACCATTGTGCTAACCAAGAGTCAAAAATGTGTCTGGAGTTTAAAAATGACCCAATGCTTGTCCTTTCTAGAGCAACCTCATTAACAACCCAAAATTTAGAATTTTATTATTTAGAGACTCAGCACTATCCAGCATTACAGCTGGAGGCTTGTGCTTGGAGGCACAGTTCTGTTCTTTGCAGCATTCCTCAGGGTTGCAGCTGATGCAGAGACCCAACTATCTCTGCTTGTCATCAAAGGAACAGGAAGAAGCCCTGATGAAACAAGGTGGAGGCAGTCAGTGGTTAAATTGAACCCTTCTTCCGGCGGAGTGGTTGCGTGTATGTCGGTGTGTCCTTTTTTCCAGCGCTCATGTTTGACCCCCTCCCCTCCCCACAACTAACATGAAAGTTCAAATGCCTCCAAGTGGGGAAAGAAGCTGAAACATGCACATTTTTAATAGACTCAGCATCTGAATTGGATGGGCAGCTTTATTTCTTTGTACAGCAGCTACAGGAATGCCATTGTCCTAATATACCCTAGTTAGGCCACATAGTCTGTTAAGAGGGGTATTTACCCACCCCCTCCAATTAAGGACATTGTTCACTTTACACTTTATGGCTCTCAAAGTAATAGTCCACAAGCAATCCCATGGTTTCTTTAAGAAAGTGAAAATTTATTATGGAGCTATTATGAAAACATCACGCAATTAACGTAAAAACAGATCATTCTTTTCTACTAAAATTGGCTCTATTTGTAGTCTCTCCTTTTTATTCAGTACTTTCATTGAAAGAGTTTAGTACATTTTAACATTTTGTGTCATAATTGCTATCAATTCTTTTTGGCTTCACTTTAATATAAAGGATGGTATTTATCATAAATATAGAAGTACAAATTAGGTGGTCACTGAGGATTTACTCTTTTTGCCTCTTGGAAAATGCGAATGTGAGGCTATGTGTTTTTCACAAGTTAATTGCCAAAACTGAAAGAAAGACAGAAAATAAGGATGCCTCATGCCTCGTTCCTGCTATGTCAGGGAATTTCTTGTACCCTTCACCTGAGCCCCTACTGAACAAAAAGCATATCCTGTTGACCTCTCAGCTTAAAAAGGCAAGAAATATACCATGTTCTGATGGAGCAAGGTGAAAAGACTGTGAAAGTTAGCGATTGAATATAGGAACAGGTCCAGATAAAGGGGAAGGCAAGCCTGATTATGCAGAGTGAAAAGGGCATTTCCCCGGAATCGCATGATTTTTTTTTTTTTTTAATAGAGGACGCTATTGTCGTTCAGAAAGCCCCAGGCTGTTCTGAAAACAGGCAAAAATCAATAGCCCACTTGTTGAGGATAAGTGAATTAGTCTGTGTTGAATGTAACTGAGTACCTGAACACTTGAGTGAGCAGGGCTTGTTGGGGAAGAAAGACAATTGGAAGGATTGTCTTTAAATGTCCACAGCCATGCACATTGTTGGTTAATTATGTCCAGTGATCATTTTTGTGCAGGACTAATGTGAAGACTCTGTTTTTGTTTTTGTCTATCTGTCCATGACCTGACAAAATGAATAGAGTTCCCCACTTCTCAAAACAGTCTAAGCGACTGCAAATTGGCCACAGACAAGCCGGCAAAGATGAATGGGATAATGCAGACTGGATGAAAAGTTCCTTTTATTAACCAGTTAAAATATAAAATTGATTAAAGAAGAATTTAATAAACTGTTTTAGTATAAAATATAATCACATAAATACAATATTTAATAAACTGTGTGAACTGTGTATAAAACATGCAATATAGTTATAAGAATTCTGAGCCCAGTGAGTGTTTAAATGAAATACACTCACAGTGTTTATCTCCCTTCCCTTTTGTTTCTGAGTCCAGACTTGGAAAGATTTTTGAAAATTACAAACTTATTTTGCTTGTATTTGTGGCCTTTGAGATTGTTGGAAAGGTTTTTTTTGGTTATGAGGGCTGAACTGTAGCAAGGTCTTGTATCTAGAGACAACCAAAGGGTCTGAGAGGATGAACGCTTGTCCTTGACCGGGAGAAATCTCTAAATAGACACCTTCCCAGGCAGTCAGCTGTCACGAAAGGAATATCTAGTCTATTTTTTCTTTTCTTGGTTTCTACACACAAGGGTATAGGGGCCCTTTTAAGAGAAATAGGAGGAAGGTTTGGGTGTGCTTGTTTTGGTCAAGAGCAGTGCATTTTGCTTCCGGATGTTTCCTTGCATTTCCATGATCTCTCACTTCTGTGCAGTTTTCAGTATAACGGAATAGGGTTGGTTTGCCCATGGGTCACAATAGGCATGCGGCTTATTAAGGTGCACGAGCTTGTCAGGGACGTACCCGGATCTTGGAAGTATTGTGAAAGTATTATTGGCTCTGAATTATGGAAAGAAAATTGCACAGTCAAAATCTGTCAATGTAAAATTAATATCTACAAAAAACACAATATGCCACCAGTCAACTGTAACTCAACTCACAGGTCATATCTCAGTCATATTTCATGTGGGGAATGGAATCGTTTCAGTGTATTTGATACAATGTGCTGTGGTTTCCTCCAAGTCAGAGAGGTCTGCCTTGACCCTGCCTTAGGGCTCTTCCTGGCAAATTTAAACTGACATACCAGTGCAAGACGCAAAATTAAGAAAGTATTGCGAAGGTACACACAGGACCAGAATGCTGATATTGTCATGGTTAAGCTCAAAAGGTTCGCTTCTCTGCTGGAGAACAATTGGGTCTGTCTATCCTGTTTCCTTTCCTTTCTCATCCCTTACCATTCATAAAACCAGATTGTGCATCTGTTCGAATCCCCCAAATGTGTGTCCTAACTAACTCTGTAACCTTACTCCGTGCTCTTGCCCCAGGCAAGTCATCTAGAGGGGACGTGGCCTTGACAAAGCAGCAGGTCTGCTAGGGAGGTTTTCCCTTCTGCAGAGGAACTCAAGTCTTTCTGCTCTCTGGAGGTTCAAGGGCTTCTCTGTGCAGAAATACTCAGAAAGAGTTAAGTTAGGTAAGTTCCTCAGCCTTCTGTAGTCCCATACTGTGGAAGGGTCAAGTGCAGGGTCGCCAGCGCGTTACATCTTCCTGTCAGTTGGCGTCCACCTTTGGTTTCAAAGGGAACAGGCATAACTGATATGGCGGGACCTTTACGGTTTCCAGCTGCTCATTTAGAGTACTCTGGACCCAGGACAACTAAAGCAGGGGTCGCTTGCCCTCCAGGGGTTCCTGAGCTGAAGTATTTTTTTTTCCTTCCTTTCTTTTTTTTTCCGAGCCTTTATAGAAATGACAAATGGTCATGTGGTCTTAAATTCAAGAACTGGGCACATGAATAGTGTGACCTCAGTAACTGTCTTATAT